>NC_085022.1:15158237-15368237 GCF_963692335.1 Osmerus eperlanus
GCTGCTCTTGTTTATTGATAGTAAAAACACCTGACAATTTAAAATGTAATCCACACACAGAGAGGGAATTAACTTATTTTGAAACAATTGCGTCAGATGCCGTTTCTCATTTTGCATGGTGAGAAATGCTCCTGGACAGACGTTCACACCTCTGCTTCAACGCTTCTCTCTATCGCTTGTCAAAATGCCATGATCTTCTCTTCGTCTGTTTTCCAAGATGGCTCAAAGTGCCACTTTCAACCCAGATATTTTTAGACTGAGTGAGTCAAAGGTGTTTTTCCTGGGTCTGAGAAAATTCCAACCGAGAAGCCTTTCCGTGAAATGCAAGTGTATAAAAAATGGAGCTTGTTATTTTGAACACCGGTGTACCATGTTGCAAATTCCCAAATGCTCTGTTGCTTTTATGAGTTAGCAGATGAATTCATAACTGTGTGTTTGTGTTTAGTTGTGTGCGAGTTGGTCAGTGAGATCAGTATCCAGGGATGACCAGGGACCCTCATCTGTACAGCACCACCCTGGCTTCTTGGCCGGCACCACATTCTCCCATCAATTATTCATGAGGAGGTGAGAGGGGGAGAGAGGGATGGGAGAAGGAGAGCGTGGCACTGCACCTGCTCTGACCGAACATACTGCTCCTCAAACGACTGTCCTCATAGCAACAAGAGGCTGAGTGTGCGTACGTGTGTATTTATTTACATACTTTAACTCTAGTATTGTCCTACTGTTCTGTTAGCAACTGAATGATTTCAGCAGTCGGCGAGCCCTTTGGTATTGTTCACCGCACATCCATATATTACACGCATAAACATTGTAGTTCAGTGGAGAGTTGGTGTGACTTAGTGTCTCCATTGAGAAAATTGTTAACAAATTACCACTAAGAGCCCTAAACATTGAACTGTAATCGAGGTCCTTAATCTCAATGAGCCACACTTATTGTTTCTCCTATTTGCCCTTCCTCTTTGAATTGGGTTTTCTCTGCCCAGTAAAGACCCACAGCCTGAGCATGCCAAAGCTGGCTCTTTCTCACAAACCTATTTCCTGATATAATAGGAAAGAATGGCCGGTTGAAACGAGGTGTTTTTTTCTTCTTTACCCAAGGGATGAGGGGGCAACCTTGTGCTACTTTATTGAGCCTGACTCAATGAGAAACTGTAAAGCCTTAAGCAATCGTCTGAATTCCGAGAATCCTTTTACTGGGGAATCTGGCTGCTTTCCTAGCAGGGGACTGTTAAGCATCTCAAATGTCAAGTCTGTCTGTTTGTGAGTGACTAGCTTTTATTTAACATCCAGATCAAGTATTTACACACACAACCACAGAACAATCCAGTCTGTCGAGAAGAAAAGAGATTTGGCTGGATGAAGCCTTCTGTACATGGGCAGGTGTCCTGAGATCTATTAAGAGTGTGCATAAAATATACCAAAACAAGCCAATTTATAAAGTCAGTTCACTTCATTATCATAAATCTAAAGCCTGTTTTTAATCTTAGCCATTCATTTGGTGCTAAGACTACATCAACATGGCAAATGCCTTTCCAAATAAACCCTCCTTATATATTCGAAAGGATCCTTTGTGGATAAAACTTTTCAGTTTTGTGCTCAATGACTGTAAATGTCTAAAGCCATCTTATCAAAGTTAGTTTCAAAAGTCAACCCAGAAACAGCAAGGCGACGTCCATAAGCTCACATCCCAAATAGGGGGTGACATTGGCCAAAAGTCAGCACAGGATCTTGGCTCGGAATGCGTTCTCATTACAAACACACCTGGTCACTTTGGGCAAGGAGTACGGCAGACTCAATAGCCGTGGCAAGCCAGGAACAGCTTTTGAGGTTAGCGTCGCGGCTTGGCTGGCTTTGGACCAGAGGCCTGCCGCATCCCCTTGCTTCAGTGCAGTCTCGCTGTCCTCGACTCTTCCTCCCAACGTCACAGGGCATTAATCATTTACCCTGCACATCCCAAAACCTGTTTCTAACGCAACAAAAGTGCCCGAGAACTTGGTCAACTGCAGCTGGAACAGGAAGGACGTCCCAAACCTCCCCAGAGAACTTCTCATTGGATCATTCTTTGGATTCATAATTTGTCCATCGCTTCTCTGGGGGGTGGGGGGGATGTCAGTAGAGGGTGATGGATCTCCTACGTGACCTGAAAGCATGATCTGAGCTACTGGAAGAGAAGGAAGTACCGCTGCATAAAAACCTGCCTCTATAGGTCTGAGAGGATGGAATCCCCTGCCTATGTGGTCCCCGTTAGCCTGGCTGGGGGTCCAATCCTTTTTAGAGCTCATCCTTCTTTTGTACCCGGAGCAGCACACTCTGGATGAGAGAGCCAGGGAGCTCATCTGGATTAGATGGGGGGAAATATCTGGGGCTCTGGACTTCCCAGTTAGGGTTACCTCCACCAGTGGATTCTGGCTATTTTGTTCTGATTATTTTCAAGCTTTTCAGTAGACTTCCCTACTCCCTTTTAAAACGTGTCGTTTAGAAATATGTTTGGAATGACTACCCATGTACATAACTTTGCCAGTACATAGCTTGTAATGTGCTTTTTAGAAGTGTGTCTGCATTTAAACCCCCTACGTCCGTGAAATACTGTATGCTGTGACGTATGAATTCCACCGATGTACTAAATAGGCCGTTGTGTCTCCGAACGAGCCGAAACTCGATAGGAACAACCTTCCCCTGACGATGTGCGGACGAACGGTGGAACTCTTTGTGCCAGCCCCCACCACTGTCACACCGGGCCCCAACACAGCTGGGTTGGGTAGAGAGAGGGGAAGTACGGGACGTTGTCAGCCCTAAGCTGGTCGTGACGAAACAACTGAGGCAGTAGTCTTAATAGTTTTTTTTTTTTGGGGGGGGGGGGGGGGGGGGGGGCGTTTTCTGCTTTCCCGTAATGAAGAATGCTAGCATGCAGTCGCACGGAGGGTTTTGGTGAAAGCTTTGGGACCACACCACCATCTACTGGTTGAAGATGGGTGCAGGTCTGACTCATCCAAGACTGGGTAGGCTATCTATTGGATACATGCTGCGTGGGAGATAGCTGTCATTGAAAATGTGTGGTAATTGATCCATGGGTGATTAACGTGCTTACATTCAAATGTTCAGATGCACTAGGTAGCTTCCAATCCGTCATTTTGGGCGGTGCTTTGTGGAAACTGTAAAATGTAGTGATTGATAGAGGTGGAGGAGAACCAGTGTTGAAGCCCTGGTACACGGGAAGAAAACCTGCTCGTGAATGTAAGCTGTATTACCGCCATCCGGCGACACTTCAACAAAGTTCCCTGACGTTTATCTGTCGTCCATTGTTCTCTGTCCTTGCAGCCAGGGGCTTATCTTCGGATATACAACATACACCCAGTTCCCGGGGCCAGCAAGGTGCCTGGCAACCATGCCGGCCAATCAGGTCAGGCGGACCACCTGGCGTTCCACCTGCACGGAGGCAACTCGTACGGCAGGGGTATACAAGTGCTTCCCGATGACAGCGTGGAGATACAGGAGCTGAAGAGGTGAGGGGGGGCCTGGCGGCCTTTTTGGGTCAACAATTCAACGTGTCTCCTCAAGGCATATCCAGGGCAGTTCACTGTAGTTTCACCCTGCCGGGGGTTCATCCACTCACCATCTTTAGTTTGTCTTGCGCTTTATAATAATGATCTTGCATGCCTTTTAATGAGATAATGAGCGATTGGAGTGTACTTTAAAACGCGATCGATTCAAGGGGAATTCATATGGTGTACTTTCACCCCGGCAGGTGTGAGAATCCACTCGCACTGTCCGTAGCTTGCTCTACACTTGCGACTACATTTTCAGTTGCATTTAGTCATTTAGCAGACGCTCTTAGCCCAAGGACACAACGTCCTTTGCACGGCCAGGAATCGAACCGGCGACCTTCTGATTAATAGCCCGGTTCCCTAACCTCTCAGCCGTCTGACCCCCTACTAATGACCCCCCGACTAATGACCCCCCGACTAATGAGTGATTTTTATCGAATTAAGGATTTAGTAGCTCATCATGAGCAACACCGTTCAGGAGATGGGTTACATATTAACAATCTCTCCTCCTGTAGAATAGGAATATATTGGTAAGGACAAAACGCTCTTTGAGGGTTTTTCAACATTACTTGTCGTCCACCCCAGGGTCATAGGGTCTTCCCCCGAGCCAGACAGCAATGATATGTCGGACTTTGAGGACTTCCTGGATGTCTGGAGCACACCACCAGAATCCTTTGGTAAGGGACCGACTTATCACTTTTTATTACAAAGGGGAGAGTGGGGGGAGGGGGGGGGTGTATCTGTGGGAAGGGTGTGTTTGAGAGATGGGAAAAGGAGGTTTTTTTTATTCTGAATACCTCTTTCTAAAAATCAGTCTCATTCTATGTTGTCACTGTAGATTCAACTGGAGAGAGAAGTGCAACAGGTATTGTATGAAAGGAAGACTGTGCTTGAACCCTTTAATAGGAAACGTGCTGTTTACTGCTAAATAAACATAGGACCCTAGGATGCTTCATGTTCAATTGATTAGGAACCAATATTTTGTTGTTGTTGTATTACACCGTACCTGCTTGTAATCTTTACATTCATAATGCTGGTGTTTGTAGAGAGAAGCTGCAGTCACCGTCTGGGGTGTGTGACTCTGGCTGAGGCCAAGGGAAAAGGGCCACCTGGTGTGTACCACGTGAAGGCCCAACTCAAGTCCTACCAACCTCAGAGACTTTTCCAGTCACTCAAACTTTACTGCCATAAGTGTAAAACCATGTAAGTTACCACAGTATCTACAGTCTGACACTTGCAGACTTATTATGAGATTGATTGATTCTGCCTGAAAACAAAAGTCAGTTTCCATAAAGGTGGATTATGGCCTGTTTAATTTAAACAGGTAAAATGCGTGACATCAAATCAACTGCTTTGATTTCAAAATATTCTATAATTCCTTTCTAAATATATCCCTAACTATAACCACACATTGAAGAAAAAACACCATGTCCCATCATTCCTCTATCCTGCTGTTTCACTCAGACGGGAAGTCCCAGATGATGTCACAATAGGGAGTCTGTTCCTGGAAGCCCAAAGGGACGCTGGACCCTGTAGAGAAGACTGGACTGTCGCAACCGATGTGGATCGCCCTGGAGACTGTCCAGCCTTTCCCCACAGGACGCTGACCCTTCACCTGCCCACGCACAGCAAGCGACGCGGTGCCGAGGTCAACGAACTCGTCTTTATTAAGGGTAAAGTGATGATTGCTTTGGTGTTTGCCAGAGGTGGTGAGGTCACGTTGCAGTGGTGGTGAATGCCTTTTTAAGACCGCAGGACTTGCATCAGGTCCCAAGTCAAATCCATTTGCTGTACTCAAATGATAACAGCCTTCTCCACCAATGCAAAAGCCTGGTAAAGCACAGGTTTGGTTCACAGAAGTGTGAATGGGTCTGTTTGTGCTCACCCAACAATGTAAGGGTTCAACGTTGTAGGTTAGAAGTTGATCATATAAAAGTCCTATAAAATAGTTCATCTATGGCTATCTTTTATACAGTTATTGCTTCGTGTCGCATTGTACTTTGAGAAATACTTTTAAGCACTTTGTAACGTTCTGATAACCACTATACGAAAACGGTTAACTCGCTTACTAAGAAATGGTGTCTTTAAGTCTCTCCCCTGCTCAACTTGACCAGCAAAGCAGAACATGTTTTCATCTCACCTTCAGGAGCAACCTTTGAGGAGACCTGTTGCATCACACCTGGGTTTAAAAACGTGATCCCTGTGAGGTCATCGCAAGGAAGCATGTCCCTGCTCGATCTCTCCGCCCCCTTCCTGTTCCGTGGAAAACGGCATTACTTCGGGTCAGACCCCAGCCCTTTCACAAGCACTCAGCCGGTCGCCCCTCTCTGGCATATCTCTGAGCTCACCGCTGGATCCACCGTGCTGAACCCCACTTTGGTTTGGCTTCTGTGTTGCAGATGCAAGCAGTGTTCCCACGTAGACCTGACACAGCCTTTTGGTCAGAACACAGATGTGCTGGATGACAAAGCTGTGGCCGAAGGTACCATTTTGAGAATGTACCCCTTCGCTAGCTTGACTGCGATTGATGGTTGTAGACGATTATAAATACAATTTTGCGTGTCTTTTTGAGAGGCCCCTCACCTTTGCATGAGCCTTCCTGGATGGGATTAGGTCAGTATCGTAATCAGGTGTGTCAATCAGGTGAGCTCAATGTCTATTCATTGGTCGGAAAGTAGCCCTTTTGAAGGTTTTGTATGCATTATTACAGACACTTGCACTTGTAAAGTAACCATTTATTGATCCTTGTTCTTCCCTCTGTGACCTAGTTTGGGTTTCATTGTTGACGTTTGTGTTGTTCCTCGCAATCTTTCAATCTCTCTTTCAATCTCTCTCTCAATCTTTCAATCTCTCTTTCAATCTCTCTCAATCTTTCGATATCTCTCTCCATCTTTCAATCTCTCTCTCAATCTTTCAATCTTTCTCGATCTCTCCCCCCCCCCTCGTGTGTGCAATCTCTCAATCGTTGTCTCTCGTCCTCTTTCTCCCTCCCCGAAGCCCTTCTCAGGCTCACCCTCAGGCTACAGTGTCGTGCATCTCACTCTCGTCTGAGTCGTGTTACCGTCACAGTCATTTTTAGGTCCTGTTGCTTCAATCTACCAGACGAAACACTTACTGAGACATAGTCTCATCATTCCATTGTCTCCTTTGAAATCAACATGTTAAGCTGTCCATCCCTCCTCCTCTCTGTCCCAGCTCTACATCACAGATTCGGCTTTGCTTCCTTTCAAGCCCTCGTTCCTCAACAGGAGTAACGCTGGATTGTCATTATTGCGGACTGTGCGATGCCTTTCAATGCAATCCCTATGCATGAGTGCGTTTGAACTGAGAAACTGAGAGTCTGTATGACAACCGGGACCAATCAGAACCGAGATGTAAAAAAAAAAATTTAAAAAAAGGATAAGTTATGTTCTGTCTTTTTGTTGTTGCACTTCGAACATCTTACCCGTTCATGGAACCCTTGTAGGTTTGATGTGCTGTGCCCTTTCCTACAGCATCTCTCTGTGTGTCTCTGTCTTTCATGCAATCTCTGTTGTCCCTGGTTCTATTTGATGTCTGTCCCCATGGATTCAGCTGTCGGAGTTGTTCTCCAACTCTTCTCCGCCTCAGCGAGTTGTGGCAGAATATGTCTCCCTTGTAAACACCGTTGGGGGTTCGTTGTGGCCCTTTGGCTCGAACCACCGAAATCCTGTTAGAACAGTGCTTCTGATCCTTGATTAGTGCGAGGGGTGTAGCTCAGTGGTGGAATATTTGCTTGCAGATCAAGAGATCGAAGGTTTAATCCACCCCCCAAGCCCCCCTCCCCCCCCCCGTACGTCGCTTTGGATAAAAATGTCTGCTATAACGAACGCATTACATTGATCTTCAGCAGTACTTTCTATGTCCACCTTTTATGTCGTTTTGGATCAAAGCAAAGTGTGCTCAGTGAATTGAGATGCCAGTGTGACGGGGCCTCCTGGCTGTGTTGCCCCTGCCCAGGTCTCGGGGTTCAGCTGCTGGCGTACGGCCTGATGATGCAGCTGGAGCTGCAGGATGGGACTGGCTCTCTGGAGGCCCTGCTCTGGAGAGACGCTGTAGGTCCACACGCCACAGAACATACTGGAAAAACACTGTGGCTGTATGTAGCGCCGCAGCGCTGGATCTGTCCTTAGGCTATGGGTGTTGTGTGTGTTGTAGGGATGTTTTTGTGCGTGAATGTGATTCAAAGACATTCCAGTTTCTATCTGCACTTCATTTCACTTTGCCTTCAACATTGCCTGTAGTAATATCTGTACATTTTGCCAAGGTTCTCCCTTGCGTATCTAGAAAGAGCAGTAGATCAGTTTTCAGTTTGACCTATTCCTGCTGGAAAGCCGTTTTTTGCTAATCAGAGTATCCTGTGGCAGGAACAATTCTTCCGCGTGTCACCTGATGGCTTGGCAGCCAATACGGAGGCCCAGGGCAGGGTCCAGGAAACCATGGACAAGCTTTGCCCATCAGGGAGGAGTATGGGTACGTGTATGAAGTCTTTCAACATTGACAGCTGGACCTTCAAACATAACCTCAATCTTTCAGTCTCTTCAGATATGCTGCAGTAAAATGATAACCCAATCAAAATGTCTAATCATGGTTTACATGAGGTTGAACCTTGAAGACCTATAGTTCTTCAAATGCTTTGGAATGGCCTTGCTGTAGGTTACATCTAGTACAAATCCCTTTCATAATATCACCTTGGTAGACATTAGGAAAGTCAGGCAAACCTTCAGTCAGTTAAGGGCAGAGCGTTTAACTTCACATAAACCGTGTCACTAATGAAGCATTGTGGAACAACAGCCAGAAAGCTCCCATTAGACAGAAACGAGCCTTGATGAGCCTTTCGGAGCATGAAGCCACGGCAGCGAAAGGACAAAGTGATGGAAGAGCACAATTAACTTGCCAGAGGAAAGGTTGTCGTGGAGACCCATGAGGCCTCGATAAAATCATGTACTTTCAGAGTGCTCCATACACTGTAGTACTAGGTTAGGAGTAAGGACGGAAGCCATTTGAGACTAGTTTCAGAAAAAATGATTGCCTATGGATATGCCAAGCTGTGACTGCATCATATGCATTCATAACCTGACTCTTTGACAAAGGATATCTAGAAACTGCTTAAATCCAACCCAAGCTCGACCTGTGTTTCCAATGGTGTTCTTCCGTCATATACAGTTATCCATAAATATTTGGACATTGACACAATTTTCATCATTTTGGCTCTGTATACCACCACAATGGATTTGAAATGAAACAATCAAGGTGTGTCTAAGTGCAGACTTTCAGCTTTAATTTCAGGGTATTTACATCCAAATCAGGTGAACGGTGTAGGAATTACAACACATTTTATATGTGCCCCCCCCCCCCCTTTTTAAGGGACCAAAAATAATTGGACAAACTAACATAATCATAAATCTAATTGTCACTTTTAATACTTGGTTGCAAATCCTTTGCAGTCAATGACAGCCTGAAGTCTGGAACCCATAGACATCACCAGACGCTGGGTTTCGTCCCTGGTGATGCTCTGCCAGGCCTCTACTGCAACTGTCTTCAGTTCCTGCTTGTTCTTGGGGCATTTTCCCTTCAGTTTTGTCTTTAGCAAGTGAAATGCATGCTCAATTGGATTTAGGTCAGGTGATTGACTTGGCCATTGCAGAACATTCCACTTCTTTGCCTTAAAAAACTCTTTGGTTGCTTTCGCAGTATGCTTTGGGTCATTGTCCATCTGCACTGTGAAGCGTCCTATGAGTTCTGAAGCATTTGGCTGAATCTGAGCAGATAATATTGCCAGAAACACTTCAGAATTCATCCTACTGCTTTTGTCAGCAGTCACATCATCGATAAATACAAGGGAACCAGTTCCATTGGCAGCCATACATGCCCACGCCATAACACTACCTCCACCATGCTTCACTGATGAGGTGGTATGCTTTGGATCATGAGTAGTTCCTTCCCTTCTCTTCTCTTCCCATCATTCTGGTACAAGTTGATCTTGGTCTCATCTGTCCATAGGATGTTGTTCCAGAACTGTACAGGGTCTTTTAGATGTTTTTTGGCAAACTCTAATCTGGTCTTCCTGTTTTTGAGACTCACCAATGGTTTACATCTTGTGGTGA
Source organism: Osmerus eperlanus (assembly GCF_963692335.1). Taxonomy (NCBI): domain Eukaryota; kingdom Metazoa; phylum Chordata; class Actinopteri; order Osmeriformes; family Osmeridae; genus Osmerus; species Osmerus eperlanus. The sequence continues at coordinate 15,167,908 of NC_085022.1, forward strand.
ACCCTCTGTATTTACTCTGGTGAAGTCTTCTCTTAATTTTTGACTTTGACACAGATACGCCTACCTCCTGGAGAGTGTTCTTGATCTGGCCAACTGTTGTGAAGGGGTTTTTCTTCACCAGGGAAAGAATTCTTCTGTCATCCACCACAGTTGTTTTCCGTGGTCTTCCGGGTCTTTTGGTGTTGCTGAGCTCACCAGTGCGTTCTTTCTTTTTAAGAATGTACCAAACAGTTGATTTGGCCATACCTAATGTTTTTGCTATCTCTCTGATAGGTTTGTTTTGATTTTTCAGCCTAACGATGGCTTGCTTCACTGATGGTGACAGCTCTTTGGACTTTGACAGTTGACAGCAACAGATTCCAAACACAAATACCATACTTGAAATGAACTCTAGACCTTTTATCTGCTCCTTGTCAATGAAATAACGAACTCCCATGAGGGAATAACATACACCTGGCCATGGAACAGCTGAGCAGCCAATTGTCCAATTACTTTTGGTCCCTTAAAAAGGGGGGGGCCACATATAAAATGTATTGTAATTCCTACACCGTTCACCTGATTTGGATGTAAATACCCTGAAATTAAAGCTGAAAGTCTGCACTTAAAGGACATCTTGATTGTTTCATTTCAAATCCATTGTGGTGGTATACAGAGCCAAAATGATGAAAATTGTGTCAATGTCCAAATATTTATGGACCTAACTGTATAGTATGTCAGACTAACACTTGGGTTGTCCTTTTACAAAGTAACACTGTAAACCATAAATCCACTGAGCTTAATGGTTAGTTTTTGCCTATGTCTTTAGCCCTAACATCTCAGGCAAGACTACTTATGAAAGGTTAACCAGATCACCCCCCCGTTAACAACTGCTGCATCTTTCCTCCTCATCCCAGCTGAACATCCCTGGTTGGATCTATGTCTCAGTGCGTATGCAGTGGAGGAGAACGGTCAGACAAGAACCTGCTACCAGATCTGCCATACACACTCCACAAATCCTGAATCCTGATCCGCACACACATACCATGTATAAAGATAGGTGGCACCTCTGAGAGCTATACAGTCTGGGTAAAATGATTATAATATATTATGTCATGTGTAAATACGTTTTTCTTTAACCTATTATCACTGTTGTTCAAATGTAGTTTTTATTTTGTCCAATTCTCGTCGATGTGAAATGGTGAATGTGTTTATTTTTTTTAATGAATGTGCTTAATGCACTGTTTGTTTAAACTCCTAATGCCTTCTTGGAAATAAATATCAAAGCAGATAGATGAAAGGTGATGAATGGTGACTGAGTCGTGATCATGTTTTTCCTCCAAATTACAGCTGCCTACATGTTAGATGAAATTAGCTCTGCTTGCTGTGAGGTCAAACCCATTTTTCTTTTTTGCAATGTTACTTAATGCGTCTCTTTGTTTAGTTTACGTATATTTTGCTCCAGGGCAGCCCCTAGCAAGCCTGGCAACCCTGAGATCAAAACAGTGGGATGTCCAGACAACAACTGACTGTTCCTTGATGTAGGTTACATCTCAATACTGTGAGATCCTCTTCCCCTCATCTACTGTCTTTCATACTCAGGGGGGACAAATGAAAACAAGATGGCATATCCCACTATAGGCCAGTTGCATCCAATATGGCCGAAGCCTACCAACAGATCTGCTTTCACTTGTCTGGTACCAAAAGATTGCTTGGGAGGCAAAGGTGATAAGGAAAGTAAGCCACTTCCGACTTCTCTCACTGCACTAAATTCCTTGAACAGAATCCTGAATTGAGAGTTCAGCAGTTTGTAATAGAGGTTTTTATGATGGTTTTTACAACCCCCGAAAATATTTCTGAAATTGATTCTATTCCCTAGGTTGATTCTGTTGGAAAACGAACCTACCGGTAAACTCTGTTGTGGTTGCGCCACCTGGTGGTGCATCAGTACAATGTTCCTGCTTTTTTATTTTTTAATCGCTTCCTGTGATGTATGAAGGCTTATTACAACCAACCCCATGATTACTCTACTATATTTGAATGGATCTATTATTGAACAGATTTAGTCTTATTACATATTCAAATCAATGTTGCTCAATTTGTTATAGCTGTTGGAATTTAGTTTTTTTTTTAACTATGAAGACTATTGAATCAACATATTGATTACACCTTATTGATTAAACTCATCACGTTGGAGAAGAGGATTCTGGGATTCACATAATGGTTTTGGGCTGTTGTATTTGCTAAACAAGTGTCAAGATGCATCACAATGTGGATTCTAGTGCCGTGCAGAGGTGACCGTCTTTCGGGACTTGGTGGAAAATTCAGCTGAGGGCTTTTGATGTTGCAGTCCAAGTTTGATGTTTTGAGCTGAGTATTGTTCTTTATTTTGGTGCCTGTCATACTTGATGTTAGGCCACTTGCATTTTCTCTCTGATAATCTTTCAAGCACCTATTCTCCAACTTCAACGACTTGTGTGATAGTGGAGCGCCATTTTACCAAACCCCTCAAGGTTTACTTTTCCTACTTGGCAGACTTGAAAATAAGCCTTTTCAACAACTGTGAAGGGTTCTTGGTGGCGTCGTAGATTTTCAGGACGTGAAATCGCAGCCTGGCAGAGAAGGAAGGAAATATATACTAGGCCTATGGTGAAATTTCTACTGGAGCATTTATTGGTCTTCTGGCTAGCTGGTAAAAATGTCACTCTTCCAACCAATCACTTTAGGAATTGTGTTGATATCAGAATTTCCACACGTGGTTGGTCCCTTCAAATTATTTTGACTTTGCATCTACAGTACACTGTATTTTGTTGACCTTGTATTGTGATAGAAACCAAAGGCAATAACCCACAACCTTAACCAATGCCTTAACCAACGTGAAATGCAACGTAAACGTGATGGGCTAATTGAGCATTGTTGGAATATATGGTTTAATAACATGGTACTTTTAGGGAATAATATATCATATATGATGTGGTTTAGAATAAGGGTGTATGACAGTGTCATAAAACCACTATGTTTGAGTAACTTCACCATGCACAGCCCTGATGTGTTGTCACGCCAACCTTCCTCTCTGAGGGACACCCAGTTCAAGAACTATGAGCGTATGATTGTGTGATATCCAGCTAATGTGGCATCACATAATATGAGAGAACCAAAACCGTCCAAGTCGATCATGCCCTGTTTAATGAGGACAATGCCTGGAAGTTTGGTCCCGGGGTTATGTTGGCCTTCGCCATGAGCCAAGTCGAGCTGCTGTTGGATGGGTAACTAGCGGCCTGGGTAACTAGCAGCCTGTGGAAAACTTGGCCTGAAGGCCTGTCATGTTGAAAACTACACTTGCGTGAAAAGTAGGCTATTTCTTAAAAAAAAAAAAAAAAAACATTTGGAGAGCTTGCAGAGTGATGCATCAGTGGTGCTGTGTGTGGAGACAGGATCCTCTGAGCTTGGAGAGAGAAAGCCGGTTGCTACAGGGAGAGAGGAGAATTCCCTCAGACAGACACCGGCACACAGTTAAGCTCGGTGCAGATTCAACTATCCGTTAACCATCCAGATGGCCTGACACCCAGTTCAAGGGTCAAATTGACGTACTCGGATTGTAGCCGTCCCATTGTAAGGCCAAAATAACCTGTTTGTGAGAAGCAGTTATTTCTCTCCCCACTGTATCTGTGGAATCAGGAGAAAAATGCTCCCATGGTGGAGGTAGGAACTCACTGGCCTGTGGTATAAAACAATAGCTACAACAGCAGGTAGGCCAACAGCTCTGAAAAGCTATGTATACATAATATGGTTGTGCATACATTCTCAGCAGTTGACTAGGTTGCTTATCCTTGAAACTGTTTCTTCCAGATCTACTTTTGGAGTTGTTTTGGCCTCAGGCATATGATCTCCTTGTGTACCATGACTTAGATATTTCTTCCACTGTAAAACGTTCTGGATCACAAGGCTAAATGGTGTGGGCCTAGTGTTATACTTGTGTACAGTCAGACAATGTATTATAATGATGAATCGGCCAACTCAAGTGTTTGACGGAGGCTTTGTCTCCTTAGTTTATCCTACAGGAGGCGCCCAAGCGCTTTAATTTGTTTTGAAAAACACTCAAGTGGTTCTCTGCGTAATAGGCTGTTAACCGTGCAGTCATAGAAACATGGTTGGACTTCATCTAGTTAATACATGCACATTGAAAACTATATAGATAGCAAAATGAAGTGGTATTCAACAGACTATTGAAAATAGTCAACAACAAATAATGTATTTGTCCGTGGATACAAGTAGGCTAGGAACAATGAAACAGAAAATGAAACGGAACTCTCAGTTCCTTTAGTTATCCGTACGACAACAGAAGTCAGCAAGGGTTCTCTTGAGGTGTTGCAGGGATGTGGTTTGACAGATCATTGTTAACCGCAAGGGGAGCCCATGTCCCTTCTCCGGTGAACCACTCTTCTAGCAGGCGATGCGAAACTCCAGACGGAGCTTGGCACCCCCCGACAATATCATTCTACAGTAGAGTGAGCGACCCGGACTTGGGGAACCGCACCGGTCCCAGGCGCTCTTAAAACCCTGTTTTTTGCCACAAAGCTGCAAACTTTAGACTCGCGTACTATTTGAATTTTCTTTTTTCGGAGAGACTGTTCCGTTGTTGAAAGACAGCGTACTAAGGCGAAACACTATAGGATACTTTTTGTGGTTACAAAGTCGTTGTAGAACTTGTTTGGTGCCAGTCTTCACTGCACCTGACTTTTAACGTGCAACTCGGTATCCAAACATGATATAAGTTGTTTCGAAAAAGAAAATATTTCTTGAGCTATGAATCGCTTTTCAATTGTGGCTCCAAAGACGGACTTAATGGATAAATCATTTTGGAATACAATTCACTTTTGTCGAAGGCTTTAGGATAAACAATGCTGGTACCATTATTTAGGTTACTGTGCTTCTCGCTTTGGAGCGAGGATGTGATAGCTCACATTTACGGAGCGAACACAAAGACAACGATAACTCCTCGAAATTATGATACAGCTGGCAAAAACAAGAATTTGCACAATACTACCAGTGGTGGCCGGAGATGGTATGAAGCTTACGAGCGTATCAACGAAAAGAACAATAGACGGGCGCATGCTACAAGTGCATCATCTTGGAATTCAATGCGGACATGGATGAATAACATGAATGCATCTTATGGTTTTAAAAGAGTAGTGGACGAACGAAAGACGTCCAATGAAATGGCACTTGTCCGCTTGCCCAAGGATGGCAATGACCCGTGGCGCACGGAGGAAAAGTTGAACACCAACAAGCTAACTGTCATGAAAACGCACGGCCGTGGGCACGGTGATTTAAAGTTCTTAGCGAGGCATAAGAGGGGGGGAGGTCACCGGCACGAGAAACGCTTTTGCATAAACAAAAGATGGGCCATTGACCGTTTTAAAAGAAACGAGAATTATGACAAGATAAAGGAGAAGAATATAAGTCAGCCTTCTAACACCTCTATGGACGCACCGTCAACCACGTGGGAAACACTACCCAAACCAATGGGCCAAAATCAGTCAATAGACTTCCCAATCGATGATTATGAGCAGTTTACATTACCAGACGTAGGAGACAGCACACCGTTTGTTCCGATGAATACTAAAATAAGACGGAAAGTAGTCAAAAACCCGTTCTACCCTGTAACAGCCGAAGCATACGGCGCATATGCCATTATGATCATATCAGCCATAATTTTCACCGTGGGAATCATCGGGAATATTGCAATCATGTGCATAGTGTGTCACAACTATTACATGAGAAGTATCTCGAATTCTCTCCTGGCCAATCTAGCCCTGTGGGATTTTGTGGTCATCTTCTTCTGCTTGCCCCTGGTGATATTCCATGAATTGACCAAGGACTGGCTCCTGGGAGAATTCTCCTGTAAAATCATCCCCTACATTGAGGTAATAGCTGCTATCTGTAAATTGTTTTGTATATCATTTTAAGAGAGTTGCAGTCAAGGGCCTCCCTTAACTCTAGGGGTGTATTCTATCATTGTTGTATTAAGTAGGAATACGTGGGCTCGCTCATTGGTTTCTTACATAGTGGGTCTGTTTGTTTGTTTTTATTGTAAATGATTATATACATGTAATCTGATGACTTGACTTGCTACCCTGCACCAATTGTGGCATATACACAGAAGATACATATACCACACGGCCACACCCTGCCACGGTGCTTTTTGCTCTGCAGTACATCAGACAATGGTAAGGTATACAGGGTCTAAATCCCTGGTTCTCCGGTGTCACCTCGACCTGGTGTTCCAGCTCAGGGAACTGGCTGGAGCAGGAAACAGGCCCAGGGCAGCCTGCTCTGATGTCAGAGATGCTGTTACAGTCCCACTTTCTCTCCCTCGAGCTGGTGTCTAGTTCTCAACCAGTACCTGCAGTGTAGTTCACAAGCCTTCCCTCAGTGCTTATAAAGGGAAGAGGACAGTAAACAGCTCGTACAGTGTCAGGCCAAAATGGGGTGTTTGACAGAAAACACATGTGGTTGTAGTTTACAAATCCCCAGACCCCACAGCTCAATAGAAAGCATGTGGGATAGATCAGAGTAATGATAGCAAGTAGGTTCACGCCCACTGTTGCATCATCTGCCCAGATGCAAGGCAGTGAGTCTACTCTGTCAACAAACTATTTGCAACATTACAATAGTGCAGTAAGTGATAAGGTCACATGGAAGGAGCCAGGTAATCGACAGAGCACTGTGTAACGAGAGATATCTGTTATGAAGTCATCTGTGGGCGTTCAGCTCTTACATAAGATCCATAACAAAGACTAACGTGATGATCTTGGAGGTCGTGTTTTTGAAGATCATAGCCTAGCTAGAGAAGCTTCCAGAAGTCAACGTGACTATTTGCTAATTGCAATAACAAAGAAAAATCCCATTCTCGATCATGTTCTGAAGGCATGGAAACAACAACACCGATTCGAACATGAATTCAAGACCTTTATTTCTTAACAGAAACCGAAGCCCTTCCTAGTCAGACACATAGGGGTTAATGCGGTTAGTATTCACTGCGACACGATGTGTCAGTGCTGCAAATGGTAATGGTGCTGTCTGGGAGGATGGTCCTAATCCCATATTCTCAAAGCTGCAGTGATAGACCTGAGCCGCTTCTCAGAGGAAATCCTAGTTTACTGACACAGCGCCGAGCTGATCCACATCACTTAATGTGACACAAGCGGGCAGGGCAGGGGAGGGGAGGAGAGGAGGCAGGCGGCATAGAGGGTCAGAAGGCTGGGTATGAGGCAGGCAGGGTATGAGGCAGGCAGGGCATGAGGCAGGCAGGGTTTGCACCCAGACAGGATGACATGATGCTCCTCAACATCATGGATCACATTATGCTCTACTTAGCAAATGCTTAGAACGGTGGGTTCCAGTCATGTTGAATCGAATCCCTTCTGAGATTATTCAACAGAGCTTTACATTTTTTTTTTCTTTGTCCACAACTATGTTTTATCTGTGAAACCCTCCCTCGAGTGCGTGGGCTAATTTTAGAGTGGAGCTCTTTGAAATCAGTTTTCTTTCTTGCAGCAGTAGACTGTTATTAGTGTAGCTTCTCAACACGGAAATGTGATTTACCCCACAACAAAATGTGGTTATCATCAACACGAGGTATTCAGGTTTCCCACTTATCTGTCATATTTTCGTACTTTCAATCCATTAAGTGTCCTAAAATCAAATATAGAACTCTTTTGATTTATGTGCTGTCAGAAAACAATGCAATTAAATATTTCATAAAGGAGACTTAACACAGGACTGCATAATCATCAAAAAAGCCCAGAGCAAAAACCGTAAGAACGAAGCTTCACTAAATGCCAGATTTTCTTTTTTGCAACGGTTTGTTGTCATGGCCATTTTGATTAATTCAACAAGACTAGGCTAAAAGGCCTATTGGTGTCTTCGCCCCGAACCTGTAGGTGTTTGACTTAAATGTTGATACAGTTCCCTCTGCCTTCTGTGATACAGTAATGCTGTGAAAAGACAGCGAAGCACATCCTCATTATGCTAATCGGCTCGGTAATCAAGAGATTAATGGAGCGTAATTACACAAACACTGGGAACATTAGTTCTAATGGCTGCCCTGGCAACCCAAGTGCAGTCCATGACAGTCTGTCATGGATGGCCATGATGTGACAGAGGTTACATACACAAAACCTGCCCTCCAGTGTTATACTCAGCCCCCTGTTGGGGAGCTAGCTGTCATTTTGACAATGATGGACATGACTGTGCGTGTAAAGAGTGAGGGAGACGATAAAGTAAAATGACCTACAGTAAAGCCTTGGTCCATATGGACCAAGGCTCCACTGAAAAAGAAACTGACAGAGGAACCGCTGTCTTCTATCTTTGTACTCCACACACAGGGATGTAGTGGGGGCTAAACGCACGTAAACGCCGTTTACGCACCTCCCGAAATTCGGAAATAGCGTTTATCCACCTCTAAATTGCAGACCCTTGACGACCCTGTAAATAAATAAATAATAAAATTCATAGTTTACCCACCTCCATTTTTACCACTACACCACTGTCCACACATGTATCATTTCACAGCTTTCACCTCTCGTCCCCCCTCTTTCTCTGTCCTCCTCCCTCCCCTTCTCTGTCACTGTCCCTCTCTCTCTTTTCTAAATGGAAGGTATAGATGTTAGCGTAAGGAAAGCCAGGGCCAGGACGTCTGGCAGTACTCAGGGCTGCTCTGGCCAGTGGTGCGCCGGGGAAATGTGAAATGTTTACACCTTCTTCTGCCAGCCCTCTTAGAGATGGAGCTACTCTGATGCATGTTGGAAGAGCAGGCTTGGAGCCACACCATGTGGAAAATACTTTGTCGCCCTCACGCTGAATTGAGTTTTCCTGCTTTTGTGAACATGCGCTGGCTGTCTGAGAAACGTCAGTGTGTCTGACTGCCTGTCTGACAATGAGGGGACATTTTATAGCATTAATGATTGTGGAAGACATGGCATAACTTCAAACCTCCTTGAAGACGCAATGAAAGTTCTATGATTTTAACAATGTGTATATTTGTAGCAATTCATTTGCCACGTTAAACAGTTCAAAGTAAAAGGAAGGATCTGGTCGCAGTATATCGTGTGCACTGTTGTGAGGAGGAGCAGCAATAGTCAGATCCAAGTAGAGGGCCTCAGCTCACAGCAGTTCCTGCACTGATACTGACCTCACAAGCTCTGATTATGTCCTTGTCATCTGATGAACTAGTTAGATCCCATCCAGTGGAAGCATGTGAGGAGACTCATGGCTGTGTTTTCCGTTTTTTTCTAAGTTGATCAATGACTTGACAGTAGAGGCTGCGACCTTGACTGTAGATTCGAATTTCGAATCGAATTTTGGTGAAAGTCGTTGGATCTGAATGCAGAGGCACTTAAAAAAAATAAAGTGTAGACCAATATCGGTTCTCTTTTATTCCAGCAAGAAATTTAGAACTGTATCAATATTTCATCCAGTTGAAATTAGGGTAATTTTGTAATCATGTAAGCTTCTAGACAGTGTCGATAATATCTTTTTTTAGTCAGGATGATGTTTAACTGTTGGTTCAACTCATGGCTTCTTTTAACTAGCACCACATTAAATCCCCTTTTAGTAGTGAATGGTGTGCTGAAACATCTGTTGGTCATTTTCTCAACTGAACAGACCCTTAGTGTCCTAATTTTGTTGAAATCTCACAAACAGTACTGCGACATGAGAATTGTTCCCAGCTGGGGTTGAGATAGTTTACAGTCAACAACACATTCTTTTGGTCTGTACAGGAGGATCCATGGACGTCTGGGATTCCATTATCCAGACTTGCCCATGGACTGTTCCATAAAACTGTCAGGGTTTGCCAGTGTATGTTGAGTTCAGTGACTGGACAAACTCAAGTATCTGTACTTGTGTTAAACCCTTTCAGGCATAGTCAAAGCTCTGTCTCCATCACTTAGCGATAGTAGTCCGTCTATGTTACCATAGCAAGTGTTGAATAATGTCTTGTGCATACATACTGTATTCACTTGTATATCTCTGCTTGCACCCTTCCAGGTGGCGTCCCTGGGGGTCACGACCTTCACCCTGTGCGCCCTGTGCATCGACCGATTCCGCGCCGCCTCCAACGTCCAGATGTACTACGAGATGATCGAGAACTGCGCCTCCACCGGCGCCAAGCTGGCCGTCATCTGGATCGGCGCGCTCCTCCTGGCGCTGCCCGAGCTGCTGATCCGCCAGCTGGTCACCGAGGACGGCGACCCTCCCGCCGCCGGGCAGCCCTGCGAGCGCTGCGTGGTGCGCATCTCCACCCAGCTCCCCGACACGCTCTACGTGCTGGGCCTGACCTACGACGGCGCGCGCCTCTGGTGGTACTTTGGCTGCTACTTCTGCCTGCCCACGCTGTTCACCATCGGGAGCTCCCTGGCGACCGCTCGCAAGATCCGCCAGGCCGAGCGGGCGTGCGTGCGCGGCAACAAGAAGCAGATCCAGCTGGAGAGCCAGATGAACTGCACGGTGGTGGCGCTGGCCATCCTCTACGGCTTCTGCATCATCCCCGAGAACATCTGCAACATCGTCAGCGTCTACATGGCGACCGGGGTTCCCAGGAGGACCCTGGATATTCTCCACCTGGTCAGCCAGCTGTTGCTGTTCTGCAAGTCGGCCGTCACGCCGGTTCTGCTGTTATTCCTGTGCCAGCCGTTCAGCCGGGCCTTCCTGGACTGCTGCTGCTGCTGCTGTGATGAATGTGGGCCGCCCAGGACTTCGACGACCGCGACGACCAGCGACAACGAGAACGAGCATGAGTGCACCACCACCGACCTGGAGCTGTCTCCCTTCAGCACCATTCGGAGGGAGACGTCTCCTTACACGGCTGTGGGGACACACTGCTTTTAGGCACACATCAAATTGAATTCTCAAATGCACTTGGAGGTGGAAGTACCTCATTAAGTTTGGGTTCACTAAAGAGCGGAGCCGTTGCCATGCTCAAATCCTCTATCTGTTTACATAAAACACACACAAATACACACATTGTCACATTGTAGTATACTGTATAGTACAACTTGAAATCTATAAATGATAGCAATTTTCTATTAACTCACGTATCACTTTTTCTTTTCTTTTTTTTTACAATTTTGCACTCAAGTCTTAACGTAATATTGCGTTTGTGTTGTATTTTTCAATTTTCTTTTCTACCCAGAGTACAGTATGTCAGAGTCAGAAGGAAAGTAATATATTGCAAATGGCTGCTCGTAGTGTGTTGTGTTTTGCTGATGATGGTGATTCTTGTGAATCGGTTCCAAGGTATGCTTAGCTCCCTTGCTATGTAAGTACTTTATTATCCACTGTATTTGATAGCAGAAAACTGTGTGATACTCTCCAGTTGGTCTGTACAGTCACTGGTGTGGTGTTTTTGTAGCCAGGAATTGTCACTTTAATAAAAAACAAGATAGAAAGAGGCTTCTCTGGCTTCTTAGATGTTGATTCTTTGATCCGATCACTTTTGTAAGTAGGCTGTGCGCTGAGGGGGTCCAAACGTGAATCTCACTTGATGAAACAGCCCCGGTAAATTGTGAATTCTGCACCGTTCCTTCGTCAATTAGATATCTCAGTCGTGAAGACTCGGGTATTAGTTTGAAAACATATGGTTTACTTGACATGGACGCTTCATCTTTGGAGATACAGTGTGGTTCTGATTCGTAACAGCTCTCTGCCTGAGAAAGCCATTGTTGAAGACACATCAGCTTCAGGGTGAGAGCTGACCTGACAGCTAAGACCTGACAGAGTTGAGCAAAGACAGAGTGAAAGTGAAGGCTGGAGAGGTGGAGCCCGCAACAGAGGAAAGACATGCTCATAGTGAGACGCTTGTCACTCTGCAGCAATGACAGATGAGGTTGTCAGATGGGGTGGTGATTTTCTTCTTCTTTGAAACAGACACTTCTGTTGGCATTGCTGAACGTGATTGGACGTTCATAGCATGAAGGTGTAATTTTAGCCAGCCACCACCCAAACCATCACCCCCTACTACCTCTACTTTCCCCTTTACCTAAACTGTACTCTAATTATTCGTTTTAATGCTCGTCATACTGAAATGCCGTGGTAATACTGGCACTGCTTTGTTAACATGGTACGAAAGCTCTCAGCACCTCAGCTATATAATGAGCTGGTGTGTGACGTATATAACATTTTTCTCCATATGACAACCAGCCGAGTTGTTTCCTGATCGCAGAGACCACTCTCCCAGCCAGAACAAGCTGGTCATCTGGCCACTGTGACATCATCACCTCTCACTGCCCAACAGGACATAGCCGCCATTGTTTTCTCTGCTGGTCACCAAGGCAACAGCAGGAATCTGCTTCTCAGCTGTGTTCCTGACGTCGATGGTCTGGCGAGGGCGAGGGCCAGGGCGGGGTGGAGGGCCAGATTGGAAGCGGCTCATGGCTGGAGAGAGGGGAAGTTGGATGTACAGTAACTCCTACAATGTTGTGTGGCTCATTGATGTGTGATGTTGTGATGTGAGATTGAGATAGTTAGGACTTAACATGTAAACATCATGTTTGTTGAAAATTTGAGTGTGTCGTCTACTATGGACGCGGTGATATTTTAACTACAATCAGATTGTCTTTCCAAGACGAGATTCATTATTTCTGTCGCTTGATCAAATGAAAATCCTTATCTCAAGCTTCTGTACGCCCTCCCCAAAAACTACAGCTTTAAAAAACATTTCCCCACAATCCAAGTGTATTGACAGCACTAAAGCAGGGTTTCTGAATATCCTTTCAAGTACATCAAGTCTTTGGCCATCGGATGATGACATCAAATACACTCTGCTGCCATTTTTGCATCTGTGAAGAAGGGATAAGAAATAGATTTCCTTCCAAATATAACCTACCATTCATCTGTCAGATTCGCTTTATTTTTGTGGTGATGTTGGGGGATGGGATGGAGGGGTGGCATCTCATTGTCTGTATAATGCTGTCATCCCACCTATTCTGAGCCTGTCTTACATTTTCAGTCACCCGCTTTCTTCTTGTCCTTCTCTCCTCACAAGAAGTGAGACCTCAGACTTCACAAAGACACACAAAAACGTAATGCACAGGTGTGGCGATGGGTACCGTACATACGTCAAATGTTGTCGACGTGTTTTATTCACCCCGTTTTTATTTGAATATGAGACACAGCTCCGTCTGTGGTTGAGGAGTTGAAAAGAGTAGAGGAGAAAAGAAATCTCCCATTTGAAGCTCAGCAGGAACGGGAAAGCATTCTGGCGGGTATTATGTGGCTGTAGCTCTGCTGAAGGTAGGCTTGAGATGAAGCCGCTGGGTTTCAAAGGAGCAGCGTGGGGCCCGTCCAGCAGCATCAGAATTCCAACAAAGGCCTTAAAAGTATCTTCCCATGAATACTCTGCTTTCCCCAGCTCAACTCGCTGAACTGAATATGTGGAGGGATTTGAACCTGCGACCTCTTGATCCGAAACTACAGAGCTAGACCCCCTTACTTCCATTTGCAATGATAAAACCAGCATCATATACAGGAAACTCATTTTTCATCAAACTGAAAAAAATATAACTAATGTTTTACATAACTGTGCTGTATTACTAACTGGTGTTTATATGTACAGCCTTACAGTAATTTCTGTCACAATGAGCAATGGTGGCACTCTCCATTGTGATGTTGTAATACTGGCAGCACTATAATATGGCTTATATGAACATGTATGTATATTCATATGTGTTCAGCCCACTGTGAGACCCATGTGTTCAGGCTCCCCGGTATATGAAATGAGTGTTGTGGCACAGAGGCTGCCATTCTGTCCTGCTGTAGACAAACAAAGATGGCTTTTCTTCTAGCTCTGCACTCTGCTCACTTCATTCATACCACCGTGCTCACCATGGACTCTGTTTGTATTGGGTCACGCAGCTACACTACAGTGTAGAAAATGGGGAAGGTTATCCTTTTTTTAGAAAGAAAAGGAGGATGGTTGAAGAAATCAATATATGATTTTGTAAGAAAGGGAAGTGTTTTGAATTTGGAGAAAATCCTCTTGACTGTGTAAGGCTACAATGTATTCATATCCCTCCACAAGCTCAACATTTGGTTGATTCTACGTGATACCTCAGGCGTTTTACTGTTGCTGAGGATGGCAGCTGTGTGTTGTCTAAAAGCTAAATGGTTGTGTTTATGGGCTGTTGGCCTCTGCCTTCTCTGTCTCTCCCTCTCTTCCCTCCCCCCCTCTCTATCTCTATGTGTGTGTGGTCTCGCAGTTCTGCCACACACAGCTCCATTCACATTATGATCATTAAATCCCAAAGATTTCCCATTTGCCCAAAACTATGAATAATGACTCTCATTTTCCCCATAGACAATCTGCAAGAAGCTGGGCTCGGCATCTCTGTTCCTACAGCAATTAGATGTACCTCTATTCATTTGACAACAATGAAGAAGATGGGTACAGTGATGCATTGCTGCTAAACAAGTTGCTCAGTGACCTCAGGCTAACTCCATTATGGTTTACGAGAGAGGCAGGACATTCTGTACAGGCTCTGAAGAGGTGAACCTCTCATCCCGGGCATGGTGCCAGGGTGCCATGACAACCAAACCCTCAGTTAGAATAGGTGGACGACACGTCGGCCTACGTTATGAGGTAGCGACAGATTGGGAGTGATGCTGAGAGGAAACCCAAAGCAAGTTAGTGTTCTCGTGTGACTTCTTCTGTCGTCAATGTTTCATTTTCACATTTTCTGTTTTGTCAAGCAGTCATTGGTGGAAAAGCACATTCTAATTCTAACGTTGTCGTGTTTGGGTTAGCGTTAGCCTATTTGGGTGTTCTATTTACAGGATTCCACAGCTCCAACGTAATTTCATTGTTATAATACATGTTTGGCATTGTTTGAGGACACTTATGAATTGTAATGAGGCTACCAAGTCAAAGATGTTCACATGTTTAAACCCACATATCTGTGGAGTAACAATGCAGCCTCTCCAATGAACAGGCGTGTTAGGAAGGCGTGTGCCTCATGAATATTTCATGCTCTTGAACTCGCATTGTTTCTGATATGACTTGACACCTTACAGCAATGTTGACGGGACTCAACAAGTCTGGTAAGAGCTCTTTATATGGAGAGCGCTTTAAACGGCAGCCAAAATAGCCATGCACTTTAGATTGGGTTGCGTGTTCTAAATTGTCAGTCTGGTAGTCTTGATAGTCCCTCCAATGCATTTGTGTCTCTGGAAGATACGTTTTTGGACGGGGACTTTCTACACAGTGACCAATACGGTGACCTTGATATTGAAAGTGCCATACTCTTCACCAGCTTTATCTCAGATGACCGGCCACTGACTCACCTCTTCATGTGTATGTTGGACTTGTTGTTAACCAAAACTAACTCAAGAGAGTCCGATGCCTCAGTTTGCACATTTACCTACTCACCAATATGGTGAAGCAAAATGGCCTCCCACAATTCTCACAGTGTCAAATCAAACTCGTCTCATTGGACACACACTGTGCACCGCCACAGCAAAGAGAACGCCACGCATTTACCCGTGCTCCCCTCCTCTTCCTCTCACGCCACCCTGGGCTTCCTCTGGGCAGTGCTGTGCTACAGCCTGGTACGGTACATGCCAGGTCACACCACACCCCGCGGCCACGACAACTCTGGAACCTCGGGCACAGATGGGGCCAGCGGGTCCACTCTCCCAGGCCCCGGTGTTGGGTTGTATAATCTGGTGAGAACGGATGCCATCCAGGGAGGATAAGGGCTTTATTGTCTCGTCGTTGTCCACCCCCCCTCCTCCCCTCCCTTTGTTAAGGATTGTTTCTTCATTTCTAGGTCACCGCCTGTGATTGAACGCTTGGATGCTTAAATGAGGGGGGGGGGGTGGGTTTAGACGCTGAGAATTTTTCCCCTAGACCCCCTCTCCCCCCTTTTACCCCTAAGTGAACGTGGTAAGCTAGCAGAGGGGGCTGCCTGGGTGCCAGTAGATATTACAACAAGCAACCCCCTCAACTCACCCTCTCACCTCTCCTTCAAACTGGAATGGGAACACAAATGACATGGCTATAGGGCTGCCAAATGCCATTCTTTCTCTCGGCGCAATCATAAAAAACAAACAAAAAAGCCTTGTTGATGTTTGCTCTACGTTTTTTTTCTCAAAGGCTCATTCATGGAGCGGTCGGGTCTTTGGTTCTCTCATCGCCCTCTCCTCCACCTCCTTCTTTCTTCTCTTCCATTCACTTCTACTCTCTTCCAGCCTCTTCTCTCCTCCACCTCCTCTCTTCAACTCCCTTTTCTCTTCTCCTCCTGATTTGCTTCCTAAACCGCTCTCGACATTATTATCTCTGTCCTTTGACCTTGATATCCTGTGGTAGTGGGGTTAAGCACATATTAGTGCCATGGTTTAACAGTCTATGGCTAGTTGCTTAACCATCCCTGAAGCTACTAGCTGCCTTTTTGAAAATTAAGCATTATTTTACATGGCAGGAAGGGAGGCTCTACTCCGGATTCAAAACAATGGTTCATACAGTAATCTGTGATAAACGCCTTCAAATTTCAGTAATCCATACTACAGTAAAGAACTTGCACTGGTAAACCAATATAGTACCTAGCTTCAGTCTAGGCACTAAAAGTGTAAATGTTTTCTCTCAAAACCTTTTATTCTAGACCACATCACTTACACGGCCTAGCCTGTATGGATATGTATAAAGAATGCCATACAATTAAGCATTATGCTATATTTTTGGGGACTTTTTCAGATATCCCCATTGGATACTCTTGAATACTATTTTTCCTATTTTTTTTCTCAAACATCCCTGTTTATATTGACGATATAAACTTTTAAAGGCACAAACTAGACAAAATACTTCCAGTATTTTATCTTTATGGTAGGCTTGGTCACTTACTCATAGTTAATAATGCTTCATCTTAATTAATTATTGGCAGTGCCCTCATTATACATTTCACTGCTTTTAAAGTTATCGTGGTGAATAATGTTTTGATTAGTTAGAGGGTGAAATTAATTGAGGAGAAATAATTAGTTTTGTTCTTGATTAGGCACTGATACCAGCGGTTTTGAGTTCAGTAGCTGGTTGGTTTCTTTCCAAAGAGCAGTGGGAAAAGGAGTCAGTAAAGCCCTCAATTCCCTGTGCGAGCACACAGCACTTACTGGACAATCAATCAGTCACACCTATTACACGCCTGTTACTGCACCAAAGGAAAGGCTGTTACCGTGTCAACCAACAACATGTTTTTTTCCCCTCCATTACTGTTTCCATTCCCCTTTGTGAAATACTGATTTACTTTACTTAAGGTCCAGGATGAAATAAAGTACTAAAGGTAATATTACAGTAGAAAGTAATATTGTTGCATTCTCTGACTTTAATATACTCAACCAAGCCTGATGGGAGGCCACACTAAGTTGGCCACTGCTGTGCTCCCAAGGACTTCTCTTCCCACAATCCCCTGTGGTATGTTGCTCACAGGTTGAGACGAGAATCCAAAGTGAAAAGACTGGGGAGGCAATAGAGTTCTTCTGACCGCACACCTTCAAAGCTCATCAGTTCACGTTGGTGCGAAGGTCTATTATAAGCAGCTTCCCCCAAGGCCACAAAGATAACAATCATTAACTCGTATGTGGGCCAGGCTTCATGACTTCCTTTCCATCCTACCTAACCCCCGCCCCTCTGGGGTTTACAGATGAGGGGACAGGAGACTGAAATCAATGGAAGACTCAGTTCCATGACCTTATCAAAGGTTTTCCAGATAAGTAACATTCTCATGAAAAACCTTCAGATTTAGAAAATAAGGGCATGTTGAAGCAAAACTCTTGAACCATCTCGCTGTTGCTGTTCTGCCCACCCCCACCAGTCGGACTCAGTTCCTGAGGGCTGAGGAAGGGTGAGACAACACAGACCGGTGGTTATAAACTTTACCTTGTGTCATTCTGTATAAGCGCTGGCACCAGCATAAGAGCTAAAGAGAGAGGGAAATTGTTAGATTGCAGGGGGAGAAGGAAAGATGGAGAATGTGAGGGGGAGATTTCCATTTTTTGGGATGCTAAATTCATGCTAAGCCAGCAGTCACCACAGCCTGACAGGATACCAACGCAGAACCGGCCTGATCCTTATTTAATCATTCCATATTTGTCATGTTGTATATGTAAAACCCATCACAGTGGTCATACTTAACTAGACCGTGGTTGTGTATAGAGAGCAAGAATAGTATCATATATCGGTGTGTTTCGTCCAATTTCATTGCGTTCTCAGATTCAGACCCTCTGTCTTTGACACAGCTGGGAAGCAGACAGGCATGTATCTCTTTTAAAGCCCAGGGCCACCTAAGGGACATTTGAAAACTCAACGATTTGGAATTAAAACACCCCTTATGCTGACTTCGACTAATTCAAGGGAGGAGGACAACTTTTTGATGAATTTACAGAAACAACAATGAGGGCGTCTGCATCACTGTGCAAGTTAGTGGTTGAACAATCGTGGGCCTGTGTTTGGCCAAGGCGAGGGCGGTCACCGCTGGTCAGTAACTCAGCGCCACAAAGAGGGGCAGCCATGGGCGTCGCAGATCCATTGAGAGTGGACACACAGCTCAGTGGTTTGTGATGTGTCAAGGGATAAAAAAAAAAGGCAACTGTCCATTTTATGCTCATTCAAACTTGACGAGTGCATGGGCATGTGTCATATACAGTGTATACAATGCATTGAATGATACAATTACTTGCTGTTTTGCACATCTAAAGGGTAAAGGAAAACAAACTTCATAGGCCATGGTTTAATTATCTTAATAAGCCTCACTTGTGTTGAGTCTGAGGTAAATCTCATCCAATCACAATCAAGTAGCAATCAAGACCAGGAAATGCTCACTGAAACATGGAGTTTGTTGTTGATATTTGGGAGAATTTGAGAAGGATTGTATCAGAATTGATTCACATGTTACCAGTTTCAAGAACATATGTATACACCATCTCAAGTAAGGCTCCTCTTTCTTTTATCTGAAAGTCATTCCTGTCATCATGTGAATGAAACTGAATGAGACAGTTCTTCATTGTTTGATGTTTAATGCAACCAATCATAGTCCTCTCTACATTTCAAAGTATTTTTGTTCCAGTTGCTGTGATTAAAAGCTTCTCCACCAGACAGTTCTTTGATACAGCTCCCAGTTACTTTTAGGAAGCCATGCTTTGATACCAATGTTTTGTATTGTTGAGATTATCGGGCATGTACCAATTGTGTGTGTCTGGGTGTCTGTCTACCTGTCAGCATAGTTGCTTTGACATATTTGGTTTCTGGGTTGGTATATTGAAGTATTTTATATAGAATAATATCACAAACAGTTCAGTTTTGTCAGCTGACGGTCCATTTGAGTGATCGTGTCCAGTCTTCTGACTTGCTGATTTAGTGATTTAACACTACCAAAGCAACATGGAAAATGTAATCTGGATGGTCGTAGTAATGCTTTATGGCTTCAAATATAACTATGGGGGATATGCACCTTCGATGTCCTGAAAGAGGCTGAGTAGAGGAGCGAGTGATAAGAGTGAAGTTGGTTTTCAGAGAACGAGAAGTGATAAGAAGGATGAGGACGCAATGTGCAGTTTCTGGAATCGTTTATTGAAGAGACAGAGAACTTGGCACTGTGTTAAAGCCAATGTGGTGTCAGATAATTAATGAAGTCATCATGTGAACCCACATCACTTGCTTCGTATCCACCCACCCCCACCCTCCTAGCCCTGAGCTAACTTTGTTCTATGCATGACAGATTCAAATTATTCTAGTTCGTCAACAAGGCTTAATATTGACTAAAAAGGGAGAAAACATTCAACCCAATTACCATTAATTCTGATTTGAGAATTAGCGTTGTGGTAATTGTCATAATTGTCAAGCCGTTGTGGTTTATGGTACAAATAGTCTTTGTACTGTAGGCGTTGGTATTCATCTAATTCATCATTAATAATCCCATGTAGGCTCTAGTATAAGACCCCTGACAGGATTTCCACACTCATACACTCACACTGCCCAAAGTCTTCTCCCTAGAGTATTTTCCTCTTTGGGAAATAAATGCAACAGTTGTTATATATCCCATGCTATATATCCTCATGTTAGTTAATTGGAAAGCCATGTAGCGGCAGACAGGCAGCCACTTGGGCATTTTGCCATGTTGGTTTTAACAGCTTATCCCCAACCCGGGGATCCCAGGTCATCTGTTACTGATGTGTCTGTATGGTCACTAATGGAGACCTTCACTCTGAGAGAAGGTGAAGTGTTGTGAAGTAGCTGGCTTTCAGCGTAAACAATTCCCAAAGCTAGTCTATTTGTATAAATGCTCATGAGCAGATTTTTAAATCTCATCCGTTTCCATGGCAACCTGCCATTGAATTGTTCTATAGTTTAAGGCATCGGTGTCCGGACCACAGTGAAAGGCGTTTCTGTTCATAAATTCAAAAATATCTTTGTTGTCAAAGCTTTCTTTAGACTTTGTCCATTTTGAGGAATAATTTTCTTGAAGAAAAAAAAAGAAGCATTGTAATATTCCTTCATCATGCTTTTCAGTTCAAACCTCAGCAAACACGGGATTGACTCAATATTCTGACCCTTGCCACCAATGAACAAAGACATCTGTACATTTTAAATATGACCATGTTTAAAAACAGCATCTGAAAAGTTTCCCTCAGCGCTTCAGCATGTTCAGACACAGTGAAGGAGGATGTGAGGGGGACACAGTGAAGGAGGATGTGAGGGGGACACAGTGAAGGAGGATGTGAGGGGGACACAGTGAAGGAGGATGTGAGGGGGACACAGTGAAGGAGGATGTGAGGGGGACACAGTGAAGGAGGATGTGAGGGGGACACAGTGAAGGAGGATGCTGGTGAGCCACCAGGGAACCGGAGCTGTCTCTGAAACTGACCTGCTCCATTGGCTTCATCGTCCAACTGAGGCTGTGATTCACTTTTAAGAAAAAGCTAGCAAAGATCCTCACACTCGAGGGGAGGGGAGGGGGGCTCACATGCTCCACTGCACTTTACAAAAGCTGTTAGCTTTTGCCCTTTTATGCCCCACAAAGTCCAACATCATTTTACCTTCAAGTCCAATTGAAGGGGAGTCTTAGACAATTTCTAGCAGAAAAAAAGTATTGTCCTGCGATTCACAGCAGTCACTAGTAGTCAGAGTGGTAAACAACTAGTATGCACGGTGTCCGAATTCTGCAAATACTATGCTGGCTTTTTAGACAGTTGAATAGTTTTGTTCTACTATGTATTTTTGTGTAAATACATCCAGAGCACTAAGTCAGGTGGGAGTGGAGTACCATCATGACTAATACAACCCAGGGTGGTAACTGGGAACCCTAAGGAAATAACTGTTCAAATCAAATGTATTCTATTTTGGGGGGAAAACAGCAAAGCCCTTTGGCGACATTTGAGGATGTTCATTGGTTGGACTTCACACTGTGTGATTACACACCTCGCACTCAAACCCACACACACTCAAACAACAACAAGCTTTATGTCACCCATTTTGGGCTGCATGGACAGCACTGCACTCAGTGTTGTTGTTGATGGAAGTGTAATCTCCTTCCATATGGCCCCTTGATTATATTAGCTGGACAGTGTTCTCTTGAGCCCTGGAAACATGGGGTGACCTTGTGGAAATAACATTACCCATGTTCCCTTGCAGCTGGAATGAATGAAGAATCAGTAAGCCCACAGGCCGGCCCCCAACAACAGAGTCTTTATGTGACATGGTGCGTCTCCTAGGTGTTCCTGTAGGTGACTTCGATTTTTTGCAGTTTGAGTTCCCGTTCCTTTATGAAACTGTTGTACTCTTCACAAAGACATGGAACATCAGTTCCATTGGAGACCTATGAGAGCGTTACTGGCTGAGAGTGACTCACACTGAAAGTAGGTCGATAGTCAATGTTTCAATGACAAATATTTTCATGCAGTTCAGTTTAACTAAACTCTTTTTTTTTCAGTCATGATCAGATCAGCTCAACTCAGTTTGTTGGACCTTACACAAATACACCTCAAATACACCTACACCTCTGACGTTGAGTCAATAATAGGCCAAGTTTATGTTCAGTTGTGTGCTGCTTTGACAGTGTGTTATACAGGAACAGTTGGAAGCACTGAAGGGAGACATGTTGATTCAGCACAAATGGCTCATGTAATCAGTAGCCTCGAGCTGGCATTAAGCAAGTAAATCTCTTATCTCTGCTTACCCTTATCTCTGCTATTAGAAGTTGAACAAACCATGGAACAAGAACCATGCACTTATGGATTATTTTGTGACAAGCTCTATATACCGGACACAAAATGGTCCCATCTTGATGTATATGCTGCGTGTTATTGGAGTCTCAGATATCCTTATTTGATATGATACTTCCTTAGAGTGAACCGGCTGTTGAAATGGAGGTTGTGAGGAATAGGAAATGACAAGGGCCCATGTGATACTTTCACATGTGCGTGTCAGTCACAGTATGCATCGTATGTAGGCGCTATACGTCCTCCGAGACTCCCCAACAGATGGGTGGAGAGGAAAGTGGGGGTTCAGGAAGTATGTTATTAGGTCAGCTAACCTCCCTTCTGCTCCCCACTCCCATCATGTCCCCGGGGATCTGATTCCAGAGGCTGACAAAACTCCCTAACCCCCACCTCCCCCTCGCCCAATCCCAAACCCTTTCCCTCCCAATTCTTCCTTATGACGCAGATGTACGCACGTGTCAAATGTTTCCCCCCTCCAGTGTTGCATGTATTTTCTCCATTTCAGTTTGACTGTGCTTAATTGTACTTTATAAATTATAATGAATCATCTAGTTTTGCCCTGAATTTTGTGACGCCAAGATGGCCATTTTTATTTTGTAAATCAAGAATTCTGTCCGCAACAGATAATTCGATCCCTTTGTAAATCCTTAGTCCTCTTTTAAAGCTAGCTTTCTTCAGATGACTTGGAATGGATTATAGTTGCCATTATTCCGTTAAGGTACTCAATATTAAGATTAGCTCTGACGTTTTTAAGTACGGAAGTTTAAAAGTCGGGGAGAAGGGAGGGTTCTCTGCTTGGAATGAAGATCATTTGTGATTTCTTTCTTCCTGCTCTGCGCATCCCGTCCTGATTTTTCGTCTACTTGTTCCATCTTTAGGGCCCTGCTCCAATACTCTCACAATGCATCATTCCCTTCATCTTCCTTTTAGATATCACTGTTTTAAATATATCCTGCCTTTATTTGAGATCCGTGCACTCAGTGCTACAGAGTGTTCTGTCTTCAGAGGGGCAAGGGTAGGGAGGATGCAGGGTTGAGTCAGTGCCTCAGACTGTCTCTGGGCAAGCAGAAAACTAAATCAAAGTGAAGCTTTGCGCTGCAGGGAAAGGAGAATAAAAACATTCTGTCCTCTAAGGTCTTTCACATCAAGGATGGCGCAGACATGAAGATACTCGGACTAGTATTAAGCGTGCCTCCATATTCAACCACTTGAGAAGGAAAATTCAGGGATATGCTCTCACACACACACACACACACACACACACACACACACACACACAGACACAGACACAGACACACACAAATGCATATTTGAGGCACATCTGTCCCTACAGATCCACCCTACAGATACTTCACAACATCAACAAATCACCATCATTTGAAGCGATCGAATACATTTTGCTTTTCTCCAACTCTTCAGAGACAAAATGGATCAATCAGTTGAATTATTTAGCTTTTAGACTTCAAGATACACTATATTGCCAAAAGTATTCACTCAGCTATCCAAATAATTGATTTCAGGTGCACAAAGCAAGGGCCATAAAGACATGGATGAGTGAGTTTGGTGTGGAAGAACTTGACTGGCCTGCACAGAGTCCTGACCTCAACCCGATAGAACACTTTTGGGATCAATTAAAACGGAGACTACGAGCCAGGCCTTCTCGTCCAACATCTGTCTGACCTCACAAATGCACTTCTGGAAGAATGCTCAAAAATTCCCATAAACACACTCCTAAACCTTGTGGAAAGCCTTCCTAGAAGAGTTGAAGCTGTTATAGCTGCAAAGGGTGGGCCGACATCATATCCTATGGTTTAAGAATGGGATGTCACTCATGTTCATATGCGTGTGAAGGAAGATGAGCAAATCCTTTTGGCAATATAGTGTATTTTGATCTATATGCCGTATATACAAGGACAAGGGCGTTTCTGCAGTACAGTGGCTTGACAGTGTGGTTCTACAGCTTGTTTGAGTGTAGTCCGTCTGTCTGTCTCTCTCCCTCTGTCTCTCTTTAATATGCCAGGCCACTCCACTCTGGAGAGGTGTGTGTCACTCCAGTTACTGGCATCAGCCTGGCATTCCAATGCCATTTCACACAAGACCTCTTCTTAATGAGGTCTTGTGTGAAAATCATCTCTATAACAGAATGGGTGTCCAAACAAGAAAAGTTGAACGTTTAAAGAGTGACGTGTTGATGGAAATAACATTTCAGAACAAACCTAGAACTTGAAAAAGTAGCTACCGTAATTTGAAATATGGTATGTTCAACAATAATACAATATCTAAATTACACAACATTCACATAATCTCTTTTATTAAAATAGTTGTATCTGAAGTCAATACTACAGTGCAAAGAGCAAAGGGGTTAGAATAATAAGTAAATAGAAATAAAAAGTCCCAGTTTAATAGTTAACCCTAACCCTAACCCTGATAAATATAATAATACAACTGTTTAGTCTACAAGAAGTTCAATGTCAGATTCATGCAGATGCATGCATGAAGAATGCTAACATTAGCCTTACTAGGGACACCGAGTGCTGTCTGCATGTTTGAATGTGTTTTCACTGAGTCATTGTTGGATGGTTTGTGCAGACTATCTATCTGGCTACAGATGCCTTTTGTATTCCTCTCAAGAGTCAGCGTCCCTTACGTCACTCCGTGGTTGGAAAGACAACCTCCCCTTGAGAGGAGTGTACTGTAACCCCACTCAAATCACAGGCAGTCAGCCCCCATCATATCAGTCTTCCAGTTTCCCACAGTTCACTTCTCAGCGTGTCATTTATGTTTATTCAGCAGAGTATTAGCATTTTTTATGTATTGTCAGAGAAATGACAAGAACATCAAAAGATTCTGAGAAATATAAATATTTGTGGTTTTGATATGGGTTCGCTCTAAACTACATCAGCATTGGTTTGACAACACTTGTGAACTCTATACACCACAGTGAAAATCTGTCTGAATATATCATTGGGTGACTACAGCAAATATGATCCAAAATACATGTTTGCTGTTGCAGTTGTGAATTGAAATATCACTAAGAGCAAACATATTAGTTATTTAAAGTGTGCCATATTAAAGGTTTATATGTGCACTGCACTGCAATTCAAGTGTGGCACAAGTGATTCTCCGTCAAGTGAAATGGTTCAGGGCGATGGAGTACTGGCCCCACCTACAGGTGAAATGTGTGTACCGCATCGCAATTCTACCTTTTTAAAGTAGTCACAGTAGTCTCCCTCTACCTATGGGTGCACTTATATCCCCCATTTATTTGTTTGCCATGTTGAGAGGCTGTTATCTCAGACAGACTGAATGTTACCACACTGTCATTTTTGTGATACAGTAAATGCCAGCTGTACCTTTTGTGTTGTTTGATTTGTAATGGCCATACAAGCCAGATACATCTATTCTGAGGATATTGACTGTGTTTTAAAATATTCAACTTGAGAATAAATGTCTGTTGTCTCCCAGTATGACATCTCTGTGTACCGCATTTTGGTAACATGAGCCTACAACAAAACTAAAAAACCCAAGCTTCCCAAACATCAATTGACAATATAGCACAGTGCGCTGCAAATCAAATGTAAAATGTGTTTGTCGGAAATATATTTTTACATTGCTGCAAAACACATGGATAACCCAATCATGGCTAGTAAGAGAACATTTGAGAGGTGGGAGTTGTTACTGTGGTTCGGCTGTGTGTTCTTAAACATCGGGATTGTATTCAAGGTAACTGGGAACTGGCAAGGGTCCTCAGAGTAGCACAAACAGTCAAATTTCTCAGCAAACCAGTCAACGTCCTCCTGGGACATTTCACCCTTCACAGCCAGTTCACCGTTCCTGTACCTCTTGATCTGGTAGCGCTGCGGGTCAAGATGGAGGTAATCATCTCTGTCCCAAATCTTCCTCACACAACGGCCCTTGGCTTGGCATAAAGCCTCACTGCACAGTCGGGTTGCCATGGAGACGTTAAGGATGTAGGGGTTCATGGTCGTATCCAGGTGTTGTCTGGCGTTGAAGCAGGAGTCCTTTGGAAAAATTTGATTATTTGTTATGACATTTCATCCTTTTATGAAATCCAATTTGTATCCATCCATACATTGATTGATTGAGCCAGAGATTATGTGTGTGTGTGTGTGTGTACGTGTCACACTGCAGGCAAGTAAGGGCTACCTCTGAGTCTGTGACGTTCATGTCTCCCCAGGAAACGACCCCGGCAGCTCCGAGGGCCGCCGCCTCCCCGACCGTGTTCACCAGGTCGTACTGGAAACCAAAATGTTACTGGACAAAGTGCTACCACACCTGAAGGTAAGATTACACGGCGCAACGCCTCTCTGCCTGCCTTTTGTTTGAAAAGCCAATCCCTGATGGCGAAAACTTCTGTCAGGCCAGTTGAGAAGGGGAAATGTGTATTAACCAACCTCAGACATGTAGTCATCGATACTGTCCTTGTAGACTGGACGGATGTAGGCGTAGACTGGGATGGAGTAGTTCTGGTTGGGCAGCACGGACACCCTCATTGCTTCCTGGATGCGGTGGCGAACGTACAGACGAGCTTGGTAGGAATCTCTGAGTATCAGCTCGAGATAGATGGATGGAAAGAGAGTGGTGGACTCTTTCCAAAGCCACATCAGTTCGTCGTTCCTTTCCTTCTCAATATCGGGACAACTTCCGGAATAATGTTCCTTATCTTGGTTGTAGTCATAGTTGTAGCAGTCTGGGTACAGATAGTACCCCCAAAGCCTGTTAGGCCTGAGTCTGATCCCGAGACGGAGAGATCGGATGAAGTATCTCTTCGCTGCTTTCTCAAACACCATCTTGGCTCTGTCTTCAGCTTCATCATCAGACAACAGTGGATTCTTGGTTTTGACGATCTCGATTGACATTTGCCGATAGATGTCCTTTCTCCCCCAGTTGCGGATCCATTGAGGCCGCCATTCCTCAAAGTCCAGAATGGCAAGGCCTGGTTGGTCTTTAGGGATGTAATATTCAATGTCATCTTCAGCTAGCTCGCGGTGTTCCTGGAAATCGATGAGTTGGGGAAGGCCTTCATCATACATTTCTCCGGTGTCTTCGTCCACGTAGGGGAAGATGCCAAAACGGTCAGTGTAGAATATGGAGATACTTTGGTTGGTTGCAGTCTTCAAAGTGCTGCTCACTAACTGGAAGTAGGACAAGTCGAGGCCAATGCTAAATCTCGTCTCACAGAGTTCTGTGGGGGCGTTCCACATGAACAGAAAGGGATAGTCGGAAACCACAGGTGTGTCTGTTTTAGGAAGGGCCTTGGTGGTGTGCAGTACAGTTGTTAGGAGGAGTAAGTTTAGGAAGTGAAGTCCACCTACTGTAACACCGGGCAGATTCATTTTAGCACGGTTCTTTTTTCCTTGAGGAAAGCAAAGAAAAGTTTAATCAATAATAGTATTGATTGAATATTTTAAGATAATCCTCCATTAAGTCTAGATGGCGATAATAACTTAACGGCAACACAAGCTAGGGAGATCTGACTTAATCAGCCAGACTGATAGCATTTTGGTCTCTTTTTGAAAAAGCATTCCTTGTTTTTGTTTTGATATGATTTCGACAAATGTAAATACAGCATGTATTGTGACATCATCATCATCCAACAGCACCATCTCATATTATCAATCACAGCCAAGATTGATAAAATAAGACTAATACAGTTATATGGTACTTAGCTTTTTTGTTTGCAGCCAAAACGGGTGCATGGAAATATTGCAGTAATCACAACACATCATGTACAATCTAGACATAACCACGTTATCATTTAAAAAGGATAGAATTGTTGCACCAACTGGATTTGCAGACGTCCTCCCAAATTTCTCAATGTCCACACGACAAGTTCTGTAAATCCTGTCCTTCTAGATCGTTAACTCTTCGCCATAACCCTCCCTCTGGACTGCATCCTGTCTGAGAGATGAAATAGCATGTCCTTTAAATAAGATCTGCAATAGCTCGGAGCCAAGCTCAAGTTGTAGATCACAAACACCTGTGGAAACTTGTCTTGATCGGCATAAATCACCCTGCATACTTTCATTGGGATTTCAACAGGTTTTAAATGTATGGGGGAGGTGAGGAAAGAGGACACTCATGACAATCTACTTTAGGTGGTACCTATTATTAAGAACTTGGGTAACTATTACATACAAGGAATCTCACCCCAGTCAGCTTTGCCTGTATACATTTCTTAAAATGTTTTCCTTCTGAACAATAAGTGATTATGTTCAAATATGCTAAGAGTGAGGTGTGTATCTGTATAAACTCTCAGTAGTATCCATTAAATAACACTGATGTGGATTTTTATTTGGCACAAAAATGTTTTTTGCTTGTTAATCAAACTGATTTGATTGATGATTTACATATAAATACTCATTTCAAATATTCAAGTCCTGGATTCCAGAAAAATCATATATAATCTTATTGTGAATCACATGGAATTATACTTTGACTCTGATTTTAGGTATACATACAGTACATTGTCACACTACATGGACATGTCTTGACTTTACAAATCAATCGCTGTGATAATGTAGTGTACAAACTGTACAGTATGCTAAACCTGAATGGCTATTGGCTTGCTTGGATAAGATAATATGTCTGAGCAGGTGTGACCAGTGTAGCATTGGCAGGTGAATTTATCGGCCAAGAGATTGAGGTCTGCAGAGGAGGGCAAGCCAACAGCCAGGTACTTCTCTTCCAACTTCAGGATATGGAAGTTGTCAGGGTTTAAGTGAAGGTAGTCTGTGGAATCGTAGTTCTTTCTGACACAACGGCCATTGCCCTGGCACAGGACATCACTGCAGAGCTTAGCGGCGGCAGTCACATTAGCGATGTAGGGGTTCAGGGTGCTTGTCAAGTATGCAGAAAGAGCTTCACATTCTGCCTGCAATGAGAAACAGATAAGACAAACCGGCAGTGGGGCAGAGGGGAGAAGTCGACAAGGAAGACAATGGAATAGTTAGGGCCATCTCTCCACATAATTATTAGCTCTACTTGGTAGTGATCTTATTATGTATTAGAAAAGTAAGAATCCTTGTATAAGGATTAGTGGATACTTAACACTAAGTGTATCCTTTACAGTGGAACAGTGGAGGGAAAAAGCTATGATGTGTGTACACACAGTAGCCACAAATAGATGGAGCATGCGTAAACGGTTAAATGATCAGCATAAAAATAATCATTATGTGACACTATCCTCATGCATTTGTGAGTGTTGCAGTCTTTACTGGAACCCTGTCTACTGTAACGTGAACGTAATTCCCGAGGATGTCCTAAATAGAACTCGATGACCTCAACATGAAATATTGTGTTCTGTATGGAAGCAAAAGAAAGACAGATTGAATACCTAGGATGAAAGGTTAATTTGGTGTATTTAATGTTAGAGATTACCTTGCCATGGTAGTCTGCACTGGCACCCCACATCACTGTTCCTGAGGCTCCAAGGGCTGCACTTTCTCCTACACTTCTAACCAAGTCCTCCTGAGACATAGAAATGGGAGTGGTTTCGCTTATAGAGTTAACGTCATGCAGAGGCTCAACGTGCTGAATGAGAGCAAACGGCCCCGTGAATGAATCTACTGAGACAATTGTAGTACTGTATGAGGATTCTGAACAGTGTTTCAAAGCAGTTGTGTATCAGTATTAAATATACCCTCTAATTACCACCAACAAGCATTTTATTCAGTCGCAAATATAAGTCCCGCTTATGAATCACAGTGAATAGTTCTGGAACCGTGAACAGTCGAATTGATCTGAAGTGAGTCTTCACCTGACTGAGGAACAGTTTGTTCTGGTCGCGGTAGAGCGGGCGTGAGTACACGTAGATGGGCACAGTGTACGGGCGCTGGGTCAGTGCCGCCACCCTCACCGCCTCCTGAATGCGATTCCGCACAAAGTATGCCGCGTTGGGGCTGTCGCTCAGCGACAGGGGCAGGTAGATGGAAGGGTAGAGGGCTGTGCTGGATTCCCACAACCACAGCAGTTGATCGTTGAGTTTCTGGGTGTTTACCGGACATGTTCCCGTGTAACCCGGCTTCTCCCAGCCGTAGTTGTAGCAATCGGGGAACAGGTAGAAGCCCCACAGCTGGCTCGGCCGGATATTTCTCCCAAGCATCATGGTTTCCTGCATGTAGTTCCTAGCAGCGGTTTTGAACTGCCTCTTGGCAGTTGGGGTGACTTGGTTTTGAGGCAAAGTGGGGTCTTTCTCTTTAGCGTAAGAGATGGATAGCTGCCGGTAGATATCCTTGGATCCCCAGTTTCTCTCCCACATCGGGCGCCAGTCTTCCCAGTCGATAACGGCCAGGCCAGGGATGGAGTCTGAGGGCATGAAGTGGGCGATGTCATTACTGGCCTTCATCAGGTTGGCTGTCAAGTTGCCCTTCTGAGGAATTCCGCCGTTGTACTCTTGTTTGGTGACTGGGTCAACGTGGGGATAGAGGCCCAACCGGTCTACATAGAAGAGGGTGAGGAACTGACCAGGAACGGCCGCCGGAGTGGTCACTGCATGGAAAACCGAGGTGTCCAGAGGGATCTCCAGCTGCTTGCACACATTGGTAGGAGCATTCCATATGACCACAAACGGGTGGCCATCCATCAGTGGAGGTTCTGTTGTAGGCAAGGTTAAGGCAGGAATAAGGCAGCCCAGAAGATAAAGTGTGAGGGTGGGGATCAGCTGCCTGGAACACCTCACCTTGATGTTCTGGTCCATGTTGACTTTTCTATGGATCAAATAAATGTATGGATTACATACGAGAGTGGAAAGCTATGGCACCATTCATTGCAGAGTTCATCGTTCGAAGGATTCTCTCAATTGCACAGAGAAACTGAAGGAAATTCTTTGAGTGTCATAATGACAGACCTCTCCGTCTTCACGTTGGAAAAAAATGCTGCGGAATAAATATGTTCCCAAAGCTGTTGATGGAAACTTTACAAAGAAACACCACTGAAAGACTGACTGGTTGGTTCTTACCTGTGCAAAATGTCGTAGGAGTGCATTTCCATGCCATTTGCATGGCTTTATAAGGACCTGGCTACAGCTGTCTAATACTTTATGTAATGTTGTATCAAGAACTTCTTGAGTGTGGTAATGTTTGTCATGCACTGTGATATCACTCAAGTGCTATTTCCCTTGTGGTATCATGAATGTCTGGGCAGTTTTAATACCCTTGTTAGATAGAGAGTAAGGGCAGAACAAGGACGATCAAGGCTCATTTGGTTCTGTTTTGTCTGGCTGCCAACATAAAGTCCTTCCATATAGTGGTCTGTGGTACCTGAAAATTGCAGGTATGGCGATATATCATACCTGTAATTGTAGAGCTATTTAACAAGTCTGGTCTGTGTTTGAATTTTTGACATGTGTTATGGGACCTTGAAGCTAAACCTGTTATTATGTGCATACATGTCCGGGAAGAAAGGAGAACACTGAAAAATACTTTTCATTTAACGCTACTTTAACCCTCGTGCTGCCTTCGGGTCACATGACCTAAAGGTTCATAACGAACCATCGTTGTGTTTACCCAATTTTACCCAATACAAAAACAAATAAAAATAATTTTCTTTTAACCTTCGCAATGTGGGGGGTCTGAGACAGCCCAACGGTTAAAAGAAAATGCTTCACTTTGTTTTTGTATGCGGTAAAGTTGTCGCAATACGACGGTGGGTCACAATGACTGATGGGTCAGAACGACCCGAAGATAACACAAGGGTTAAGGGTATCTTATTGTCTGTGATGTGTGATTTAATGTTTGACACGCAGGTGAAAGGTAGAACGTTTTTCAGTTGAAAAATGTGCATGAACAAGCATTATTGACAGAGCCTTATGCAAAAAGTACTTCTGGACACCGAGCATGTACAGTTTATTTCAGTCGCTTTGTCAGATGGCCATTGAAATTCTCAAAATGACTTGTTCACCCTCCACATCAAATCACTTGTGCACGTCAAAAAGCAATTTCTTATTATTTTGAAGAAATTGCAATTGCTTTGGTATATTCATGTAAATGATTATGTACAATGGTCTGTTTTCTACATTATCAATGTCTCATGTCTTACCCCCCCCCCCCCCACAAAAAAAAAGGGTTAGGACTAAGGGTTGGACTAACTAGGCATTAGTCCAATATTCCAGTGCATACATCATTACATGAAAAACGGTTGAACCAGTTATCGTAATTTTAATTCCCCTTACTGTACGATGCTGCATGGGTTCTTCCTAACATTTCTACCAATTTTTGTTGATAAAAAAATAAAATAAATCCTTTGTGCTATGCAGTGCTGTAAAACAGTAACATGGTCTTTGAACAAACTACAGCACAAACGGTAAAGCAGATTTCCTTTTTACTGAGAGACGAAGGATTTTGAGCTACCGTTACAGACTTAAAAAATAAATAAATGCACTTACTGTTTTGCAAATGTTAAGGATGATTCAAGAAATGTACCAAAACGACTGAGAAACTGTAAGACAAGGTTTGGTGAGAGAACAGTTAGGTCTTTCATCTGGCTGTCACTGCATGTGCAACAGTACAGCAAGTACTGCACTCAGGTGACAGGTTGTCTACTTATCTATTTTCTGTACCCTGAAAAACAAATGACCTTCATAACACCTGAGGCTCTATCAGTATTTTTTGCTTGTGTGACTGTGTGTGTGTGTGTGTGTGTGTAGTACAAATATAGGCAACGCTTAAAACCTAAAGCTACTTTGAATACACATTTGACCTTAATTGCTTTGAGAAATGTAAAAATAAATGTAAACCTGCTGCACTGAAAATGATTCCAACCTTTATTAGCAGTGCATACTACATCCAGGCAACACTTTTCACATGCTGAATTGGAATGATGTATTTGGTTTACAATTTTGATACAATTAAACATAAGTGCCCAATCTTGACTAAACTATTGCCATCTTAAACGTTCCAGTAACTGCCTAATAAAAAGTGAGATGAAATGGAACACACTATTGAAGACATATGAACCAGGGTAAGTGCTTGGTAGACAGTGTTCAAGTGTTATATTTGTATATTGGTTATGAATGTCAGCTCCACACTTGCATAAGTACAAAACCAAATAAAACCGTTCTTATCACAATCTCCACAGTCAGTATAGGAAATGGTACAGATGTGTAGGAAAAATAAAAAACAAGATTAAACTCAATACACTATGTCCAATAAGTTTGGCCGATATGTTATCTTACATGTCTTTGGTGTGCAGTAGATATTTATTTTCTTATCTTGCAATGACGCAAAATTGTAATTTGCCAACTTAAAATTGGCCTAAATTATGCCCACATACTCTCCTTGAAACCTAATAGTCTTTAAACTCCAAAATGTGTATAAAAAATATTTTGAAAGGTTACCTGGCTTGAAGATACTGTAGACACTTTGGCTTTGATAGAAGGCTCTGCTACAAAATTGCCACGTCAACATTGCTATATATATATATATATATATATATATATATATATATATTGTATTGAAAATCTTCTGGGAATTGACTGAGGCACAGTGACATCAGCATGATATCAGTTGGGGTTATATTTAAGCATCCTGGAACAATAAGTCACCCTTAATCAAAACGTTCTAAGAATTAATCGAATTACTCACAAATTCAGTTTTCTATATTCTATGAAGAATTTCGTTTTCTAATAATTTCCCCTTAAAGTTAAGACTTGATCCTGGTAAATATTAAAGTTCTTCACAAAACATATTTGCCTTTAAGAGAGCTTCTACAGAGTGTCTGAAGCAGAGGAGAAAATTGCCGAATGACAGAGGTAGGGGAAATATTCTCCAAACGCTGAATGACAAGTCAGTTAATGAAACGCTACACATTCAATTGTGCGTCAATCTCATTAGGAGATACGCTCACGTCTCCCATCCATCACAATTACAAGATGACGGAAGAAATGAAAGATATCACAGCACTAAGATATATTTGGCACCTGGAAAATGCAACACTGGAGCAGAGATGACGGGGTCAGTTGCAGCCTTCCATCAGCAGGGTGATCACACGAACGATCACAGCGCTGTCCGTCTCATATAGCCATGCAGCTCATTTCATTTCCACTGAATGTCCACACCTTGCTGGCTCTCAATTGTTTTTCATTAACCAATCACACCTTTTTTAAACAGCCTTTCTCAACCCTGGTGCTTGGGACCCCCCTACCCTGCATGTTTGAGATGTTTCCTTTTTCCAACGCACCTGGTTCAGATGAATGGGTCGTTACCAAGCTGAGCAGATGCCTGACGACACCATTCGTTTGAATCAGGTGGGTTGGAATGGCCTATGCTGAAGGTTGTGAGAAAGTAGCAAATGGCTTTACGTTATACAATGTTCACATTGGTCCATTGGTCCATAAACTAGTCATATCGTTTTACGGTTATAGTTTATACATGGCATAAGAGTACACCGTTTTGTAAACATCATATAAAAACAGACATATTGCTAAAATCGTTTACTGCATAGAATTACGGGTAGACTGGAGGGTGGTATACCACTTCTTTGTCAGTGCTTAAAGTGCTATCAAAGTGATAGTTCTTTCACAATCGATAGATAAAGTTACTATTTTAATGGGGTGAAGGAAACGCCCTAAGTAAAATCAGGCCATTCTGACTAAAGGCCTGATGAACCAACTCCTGTCTGTGACAGAGTCAGACGTCACCCCTACTTGTCCTCCTCACTGCAAGCTCCTTGAAAAACAAACAACGAGGCTGTGACAGCGTCCCTAAAGGTCACACCCAGAGGAAGTGTCTGGCCGACCGGACGATTTAAATACATCTTTCATATTATTGTTCATTGTTAGTCTATGTGGTTGTTTGCGGTTGTTAAATGGAGAGTACAGTGTCATACTGGCTGGGCAAGTACTTTGTCCTACACGAGTGGCTTGCATAGACCTTGTAGTAGGCTGTGCCTGTTGGAGTCTGATGCATCCCCTCAATCCAGTAGTCTGGTTGATTATGGTATATTGAATGGTATGGCCAAAATGTCATCCTGTTCGTCATCATGTTAACAGTTTCTATATGGTCGTACATCATCAGTTATAGTGTCAGTTATGTCAGACTAGTGGATGTATAAAGTAGGCTACAAGACGTGGTATTCAAGTGTTTCTCAAGCATGAGAACCCCGAAAGGAACTACTCGCCACATTCATCAGAAATGCAGAATGCATTCATAGTACAGTATACAACATTGGTGTTGACACAACCATTTGGCGTGTATGTCATATGTGAGCCAAACACCGTTATCAAGCTTCGTAGTTCTATGTAGGGCCCTCATGGGACAGTAATAACAAGGAGAGGGACATCTCTCCTTTCTCATCCAAAACCAACCCCCCTGCATGCTACCTAAAGTGCCATCATCATCATTATCATAATACCACTAATCCCAGAATAGAGAAGTTCAACATGAGTAGTAACGTCATCAGTCCGTACGCATTCTCAGTTTGTGGAGCCGAGCTCTCCAATTTTCTCTCTTTCTCTTCTCCCCCGATCTCATTTCCTTCCTCCTCATCTGTCCATTTGTTCTCCTCCTCCTCCTTTCTCCACGTCTCCTCCTCCTCCTCCTGGGCTGCCCCCCCTTCCTCCACCACCACTTCGTTCAGACTGTCACACCTCTCCCCGGAGTGGCCCTCGTAGCAGTGGCAGCGGAACCTCTCGGCCAATAGCTGCAGCTCGTGCTGCGAGTGCCAGCCCGTAACCAGGAAGTCTCCGTCTCCGGAGGGCTGGATGTGGTAGCTGTCGGCACTCAGGTGGAGGTAGTGGGGGGCGCGGGGGTCCCTCCTGATGCAGCGCCCGTTGCTCTGGCACAGGAAGTTGCTGCAGAGCTCTGCGGCGCGCGTCACGTTGGTGATGTACTGGCCCAGACGATGGCTCAGGAAGGATTTCACCTTGGTGCAGTTGTGCTGGAGGGAGGGGAGGGGGGGGGCAGAAGACAGTGGCATCGATGAAAATACAAATCATTATCTTTCCATTAAAGTGTTGATTGCTAGTATTGAGGCACGGACAAGGCAGCTTATGAACCATCTGTGAAAAGTTCGAAGTTGGTTCAGATTTGAGTGAATGGGGTTGTTGAGCACAAGACTCGCAGAGCTAAAGCCCAGACATCAGTTAAGGGTTCAGACAAGATCAAATCTCAGGGGGGCATATTCAGCGTTCTGACCACATGATGTGCTCTGTTGTCTGACTGGTTCTATCAATAGGTGGGGTGTGTCTTCTCCCAATTAGACGGGACGGATATCCACTATGTTTGGAATGCATGTCGGAATCTGAGGAATCCCGACTTCATCCCGTTTACTGACAGATGTGCTCTGTTCATCTTACGGTGCTGACAGCTGTGTTGACATTGTGAGGGTGTCAAAACAAATGGTTGTGTTGCAGATGTTCAGCCACACGACCTCAAGGGGACCCTTCATTTGACAACCCAAGCATTACAGTCAAATACTTTAGACCTACTGTGCATATGTTGAATTGTTCAATCCTAAATAACACAAAATGACAGTGTTATTGTTACGAATCGGGAAACAGAAAAGCACTACGATACTGTGAAGTGATGATGGGTAGAACTCAGTGGTAGAGCATTTGATTGGAGATCGAGAGGTTTCAGGTTTGAAACTTTTTTATTATTTATTTCTGACAAAGATGGTGTTTGGAGAGGATGGGGGGGGGGGTGTGGGGAGAGAGGGAAGAAGGTGGAGGACATGCAGTGAACAGCCTTGGCTGGATTCTACCGCTGTCTCCGCAGTGAGGCCTCAGCCTACATGGTGCACACAGTGGTCTGGTGAGCCACGGGGGTCCCCCGCTAAATGTATACATTAACATGAATACTGTACGGAGGCAGGCACCCTACTCTGTATGGTGTGTACCTAAAGTACATGAGGAGTTGGGAAACAGAGATGGGGGGTTTGGAGTGATGCTGTGTGGAGGTTTGAAACATACTCTGGATGAGGTGAGGTTGAGGTCTCCCCATATCACAAATCCAGCAGCACCTAAAGCAGCACTCTCCCCAATGGTGTGGATCAAGTCTTTCTGTGAAGAGCACACACACACACACACACACACACACACACATAAACAAGCCATCTTTACCGTAGTCACATTACAGAATTCTTATACATTAAATAATACAATGATATCTTATATAAATATATATCCCACTTTTACTTTCATTATTTAGCAATTAACCACTTCATGCTGTCTGATTTAGTACCCTGCAACAACGTAATGAAGCATAATGCTCACTGTCTCACAGCTTTACGTCAGCTATTTTACTTTTTTTGCCACTAGAGGGTGCTAATCAGATGCATACATTATTTGACGGTCAACTCGGTTTCTTTCACGGTATCATCATGAGCAAAGGGAAGAGAGATGGATCCTGGGTTTAGTGGACTTCTACCACTGATGCTTGAGCATGTATTCAGTAAACGTTTTATTCAGAGCTTCGTTTAGCATAAACATAACAACCTGGTCTTGGACAGTGACAGGCTGCTGCAGATTTGATAAACATGATGCATCAGTGCTGAACAGGTTCTCACTACTAAGTTTATTACTACAGCACAGGCTTACTAGTCAGTCAGTATGTTCCTTAACACTTAAGCTGAATGTGAGGTAGGTCAGGAAGGGCAGATTAAGTTGCTTTCCACCGTTGGCTGAGAGGAGGCAGGTGTAATTGGCTCTAGAGGATCTCCAAAAGCTTGGTGCCCGGTGTGGTGACCTTACCGTGGTGAGGAAGGCCATGGCCTCGTCCCTGTAGCCCAGTCTCAGGTAGACGTACGTGGGCAGGTCGTAGTCCAGCGAGGTGAGCGACGCTATCCTGATAGCCTCCAGCACCCGGTACTGGGAGAAGTGCAGGTTTCTGACGCTGTCCGTGTGACTCTTCCTGATGGCCACCGAGGGGAACAGCGCCGTGCTGCTGTTCCACAGCCACAGCAGCTCGTCGTTGCGCCGGCTCTCCTGCAGGGGGCAGGAGCCCGTGTAGTTGTGCTCGTGCAGATTGTAGTTGTGGCAGTCGGGGTAGAGGTAGAAGCCCCAGAGGCCGTCGGGGCGGAGGCGAGTCCCCAGCTGCACGGTCCGCAGCATGAACGCCCGGGCGCTCCTCTCGAAGCGCTCGCGCGCCAGCTCCTCGACCTGCGACGCCGTCACGTTGACGTACGCCCTGGCGGTCAGCTCCCGGGACTTCCGCCGGTAGACGTCCTTCTTGTGCCAGTTGCGGTTCCACTGCGGCCGCCAGTGCTCCCAGTCGATGACGGCCAGGCCCCGGAAGCTTTGAGAGGGGATGAAGTGGCTGATGTCCTGGTAGGCCTTGATGAGGTGGGCGTCCAGGCTGCAGTTCTGAGGCAGCCCTCCGTTGATGGCCTGACCGTGGTCGGTGTAGTACGGGTAGCGGCCGAGCCGGTTGGCGTAGAAGATGGTGACGTTCTGGCCGGTGCGGACAGCCCGCGGGCTCCCGCTGATCTGGAAGAGGTGCTCGAGGTTGGCGGTGACGTTGTACTTGGTCGTGCACATGTCCAACGGGGCGTTCCAAGCGGCGATGAAGGGCTTGCGGCCCACCAACGGGAGCTTGGCGGGCTTCTGGCCGAAGGCGGCGTGGAAGAGGAGGAGGAGCCAGGAGCAGGTGAGGGCGCAGGTCACGGGGAGGGCGTGGGGGTTGGGGGCACTGCCCGCTGGCACCGCGGGCATCCTGGGCACACGGGTCAACGAGGGCGTCCGTCAATCATCCTGGTGGGATGGAGGAGAGAGGCGGTCAGAAGAGGGAGAGGTGGGGAGAGGAAGAGAATGAGAGGGGAGGCAGAGAAGTGAGATGAAGGGAGGAGGAGAGATGAGGGGGAGTGATGGAAGGGCGAGATGGGGATGAGAGGGGACTGAGGGAAGTGTCAAATGAAGAGTGGAAGAGAATAAGAGGAGTGAGAGAAGAGAGAGAGGTCAAAGGAGGAAGAGGGTCGTTTCAGGAATGGTGAAAGTAAAGAGAGAGAGAGAGAGACGGATTTGAGAGGGTGGGAGAATGAGCAAGCAGGAGAAACACAGGGGAGGATGTTAAACCTCAGTAAATAGTGTAGCATATCACAAATTCATAGGATTACCAGGGATATTCCACATGATCCAACAACAAGTATAATAGGATTGTAATACTGCCACTGACAGTGCGTTATGTTGCCATGATGAGGAATGAGTTCACCTGAGGAATTCTCCTGCCTCAGTTGACAACTAGGGGAGTCTGTCAGACGGCCGCTCTCATCCTATCCACACGTTGCTCCAGTCTAACCAGTAAGATACCGACATGCCCATAATGACAGCCTGCCTTGCCAAAGGCTGTCAGCCTGAGGCAGGAGCACAGACGTTGTGAACTTTTAAAGGGCAGTTACAGTGTTTTTCCACCTCCAACTTTTACCCCTTCCCCTCTTTATAAGACAGAAATGTAACGCATTCAACTGAAGCGGCACCGCCTAAAGATCTAGGGGGCAGCGGCACCGCCTAAAGATCTAGGGGGCAGTGTTCTCTGTACAAGACCCTTCCCTTGAAAAGCTATCTCAACTATGTGTATACATCATGAATTTCAAAGGCAGGGTTGAACCAGCATGACGAAAACAAGCCAGACATGCAGTATCATCTAAAAATCCAAATGTGTTACCTTCGCAATTAAAACACGTGGAATTAAAGACTGGAATTTAGGTGTTACATAATCAAGCCTAAAAATATCAGTTCTGGAACATGACATTTACATTCTGTAACTGCCATCTTTTCATGCTTTAATTTTGATCATAGTACAAATGCAAAGAATTATCAGCTAAATATTATAATGCTAGCCTTTCCGCTAAACAGGACAGTCTGTGTAACTTGGTTGCTTGTTTTGATATTTTTTCATCTTGCTTATGCTGCATGTCAGTTTCCTTGACCCGAATACCTTGCAGTTTTTGATGTCATTTACAGCAATTTAGTGCGTGAAAAACTGCTTTAGCCACAACTGCACCTAAGCCTAGTACTTTACTTAGCACTTTAAAGGACTTTTTCTTTCCAAGTTGATGAGAGAAACCACTTCCACACCTTCACATTCTCAGAAATGATGTCTGGAGACATGTGGATGGATCAGAGCAAAATCCTGACTTTAACCCTGGGATCTGGGGGTGAGGAGAGGGAGAGGGGTGGGGAGAGAGAGAGGGGTGGGGAGAGGGAGAGGGACAGGGGTGAGGAGAGGGAGAGGGCGGGGGGAGGGGGGGCTGGGCGCAGACTTGCCGGCTCTCGAACTGTAAACCACAACTGGGGACCTTTTTACTGCACTTATGGAACTCATCACGGGTAACCTTGGTGATAATAGCAACATCGACTTTGTTCATCATTATTTCCTGTTTATGCGCTTGAGCGTGTGTGTGCGAGCGATGGGCACGGTCGATTAATAGGAGGTGGAGGGATTGATGGACAACAGAGGAAAACCTCTGTGGTTGTGCCATTGAATGGAAAATATTTCGTTACAAGCTGAGACTTGATTTATTTTGGGGGATGGGGGGGTCGATGGGGAGGGGGGGGGGGGGTGTAGCAGAACCACATCCAGAGCAATCAGTCCATTACTTCTCAGTGGGCCTCACGGACTCAGCCTTCTGTAGGCTGCCTTACAAAGAGGTAGAGTACAGTGCTGAACATTGTGTTCGGCCAACATTGCATATCAATAAAGGATTAGTAAGCATCGTAGAGAGGGCCAACAACAATGGTTGTCTTCCACGGCTACGAGGCCAACAGACAGTCCAAGCACCCAGAAATGTATTGACTGGAGGAAATTGATATTGTTAAGTATAATGTGATGTTGTGGATGCCCCTCTTAAGTGCAACGCTAAAAAGCATTTGCCAAGATGAGGCAACCGTGGATTGTGTACATTGGAAGCAGTGAGTAGTTTGGGGCAAATGGAAGAATGTATCTGTGCTTTCAGGGACCCACTAACCCTATCTGGTAGCAATTTGGATAACAGTTTGTTGATGACTGTGGTATTTGCGGAGCCCTTCTGCCCAACATCAAGTATGTAGAAAACATTTGACAAAAGGATGAGATTATGTGTGTGTGTGGATAGACAGATATCCATATTCAACAGATATCCTATTATAAGTATAGCTTATTCAAGCAAATATGGTCAGATGATGTTACGGAATCTGACATTGGAGGTAAGTTAGATATGTATCC
Organism: Osmerus eperlanus; assembly: GCF_963692335.1. Taxonomy (NCBI): domain Eukaryota; kingdom Metazoa; phylum Chordata; class Actinopteri; order Osmeriformes; family Osmeridae; genus Osmerus; species Osmerus eperlanus. The sequence goes on from NC_085022.1 coordinate 15,209,304, forward strand.
AAATGACCTCCAAGAGATAACCAACTTTGTGCATACATACATATGTTGTATTCTACACTGTGTTCACAAGTGGATTGGGAGAGTCCTCTTTTTTTCAATCCTAATTACTGTTCGGATCCTAAACAGTGCATCTGAGTAGCGGTACTTGAACACTGAAAATCCAAAGTCAGCAATAGAAGTTCAGGTATCATCGGAGTACGTGGTCTGCTCCACTGCTGACAACACAGTAGCTTAGCACAGCCTGTACTTTCCACTGACGCAACCCTACAATCTTGAGAACTATTGTCTCCAGAATAGATTAGATCACTACCCCAAAATGATGACCTTAGAAGAACTGAGGGGTTTGGTCTGTTTTGGCTGCAGCCAAAACCGACCAACCAACAGACGGTTCCCTTATGAGTGAAAGAAAGTAGAGAGGGGGGGAGGAGATGAGTGCAGGGAGATGAGGGTAGAGGTGAACGAGAAGGGTCGGAAAGTTTCACGGAATGTTTTGCTTTCGATAATCGCGCCAATGCAGCCTGCTGAAATCCGATAGGATATTTCGGATTTTGAAAGACCCCTTGTGTGACAGAGACAGAGTGACTGGGGGAGAGGGGTGGATGGAGAAAGATGGACGGATAGAGAGGAGTAAAAAAAGGGGGAGACGTGTTGTCTTTAGTTGTATCATATCACCGTCTCTGTGCCAGACAAAGAAAATAATAGTTTGAGAATCAGATAGATGAAGGAAAGAAGGCGGGGTTAATAATACAGGGACATCCAGATCACCCCCCCCCCCCCCCCCCCATCCTGTGCCTTCGCCAGCATCTTTCACCCTGCAGTGTAGCGTTCCCTCCAGGGATCTGGCCCAAACATCGTCAACACAATCTGTCGGCCTCGCTGTGTGTCTGGCCCCATGTCTGTTTATGTGCCTGGGTGCCTTCCGTCACTGTTAACCCAGAGTACAGCTTTAATCACAATCCCCAAATCCTCTTCAGGTATTTCAAGAACTGTCTCTCTCTCTCTTGTCAAAAGCTATTGTTGATTCTCTATGATTTTTATCCCCCCTACCACCATGTTGGGTTTAGTTAACAAGGTGGGTAAATTGAAACACCGTGCACCAGACATAGAATATCCATCCTTTAATAGCAGGTTGTAATTCTGTTTAATTCAGCTGTTAAACTCGCTGCTCTCGCCAACTTTGCTCCCACCCTCAACCTCTTCCTTTGAGCTTTGTAATTACTTCCTATAAGGCATCTGATTAAACGCCTAAATGTAATGTAAAATAAAATGTCTTCTTTCTCTGAAGACGCATATATACACAAAGATGTATAAAACATAAACGACACAAACAGTCCTCTTGTAATTCTGCCACGTTTCGCGTTCATCAGAGAATGAACCCATGCTATGGAACTGGCAAGGCTGCTAGCATGCTGCGTAGTGCCGGCTATTGTAGTAACGGTAAGAGTGTAACATTCCTCTGCTGACACACCCCCTTCGCTGATCCAAAAACAGAACAGTGCCTGACCCCAGTGTGCTACGGCATCCCTGAACCCAACTCCACACTTCAAAATACCCTGTGTTATCCAAGACTGTTGTGACACCATCATGCAGCTCCACCTCCCCTAGACAATGTCTTTGACATTGACGGTTGAAGACAACCTTCCACCTCCAGTAAGAATTTGGGAGTTCACAAGAGTTGTGGAGAAAACAAACTTGTTGCCTCACTTCTCAAGTGTGAGACACCATGTGTAGGTTGAGAGGTTAGTGAAAAGCTATTTCAGTGGCGGGCGAATCAGGCTGGTCGCTCACCTGTTGATCTCGCACGGTGACCGTCACACCAGCCAATACCAGGCAGGAGGGCTCAGAGGGGGCGCGTCCCTCTCCATCTGTCCTGCACCTCAGCATTCCTTCACTCTGTCTGAAACACAATCCTCCCATCCACACTTATATACAGCCGAGAGAGGGAGAGACGGAGGGGGAAAGAAAGGGAGAGAGGGAGAGTTTCCTGCGAGGGAGGAGGCACCAGCAGCAAGCTGGAGTTAACACCACAACAGAGCGATTACTGGAGAGAGGGAGGGGAGGGGGGAGGAGAGGAGGAAAGGAGGGAGGCAAGGGACAGAGAGCTGCTTTAAATCCCATTGACTGTGCTGAACGTCAAGACTAGAGGTCTGATCCTCTCTGGGCTGGGCTCCTAGTCGTGGACGTCTGACACTCATCCACATCAATTAGCATTACCCACTGTGGGGATTGCATGCGTGTGTGTTTGTGTGTGTGTGTGTGTCCTGTTCCTCACGTGAGCATGTTTGTTGTCAGCCGTCTAAAGCACAGTCTGTCAGGGGCTGGCTGTTTTTTTGCGTCATATTCTCTTGCTAGCTACAGGCAACTAATTGCTTTTACTTGCAAGCTAGATTCTTCCAGTGTGTTTAATCACTGTGTGGATTTCGACTTCTTTTTACATTCACTTGGCTTCAGTTGAGATTCCAAAGGCAAACCACACTAATGTACCAGCAGGAAAGTATCAGTCTGCTTAAGAATTACGCTCAAGAGTTTCCCTGTTAACCTCCTACCAGCCTTGTCAGTTCAGTGTTGATGTTCCTAAGTTATAGACAACATGGATTTTTTTTTTTCTCAAACTAATTATATGTTAACTGACCTGCCTTTTCCTAAAAGGAATTCCCAATAAATGTGGTTCCCTTCAGATCCGTATCATGTAGTTGTCATGTACTGTATGTTTGAGGAAAAACTGAACATTTGAGGCAAGTGAATACCTCCCCTTTAGACACAGCCAATAGACTTGTGGATACATTACAGAACACATACTGTAATTAAAGACAGTGTACAGCCTTTCATGAAAATATTATTGACCCCGTTCATCCTCCAAAAAACTCTCTATTGACGGAAAATAGCAAGTCAGGTGGCTGAGCGGTTAAGGAATCGGGCTAGTAATCTGAAGGTTGCCAGTTCGATTCCCGGCCGTGCCAAATGACGTTGTGTCCTTGGGCAAGGCACTTCACCCTACTTGCCACGGGGGAATGTCCCTGTACTTACTGTAAGTCGCTCTGGATAAGAGTGTCTGCTAAATGACTAAATGTAAATGTAAACAGCTAGAAGCCTGAGACAGCCCATGACGATCCCACTGAAGATGAATGAGGTGTTGTGGCCGGAATATGTTCACAGCCAATGCGAGGGCTGTATCAGCCTTGCCTGGCATGTGGGAGGTAATTGGATGCTTTGCATTTTGCGTGTGGGACTGAAATACATATGCAAGTGTTTTGTCAACGAAGTGAACTAAGTCCAAGTTTCACACAACGTCATCTTTGTTCCGTTCATCGGTGCATCGTTCTGTATGAGAGTCAACGTGCTTGTTCAAATCAAAACAGAATTATACAGTAGTTTCAATAGTTCATAAGGTCATATCCATATTGGAGAAAATGACATGAACAGTTTGATAACAAACTGACATTGATTTATGAGCAGGGTTTCTTGACATACTCTCCTGTCAAGTTTATCCATCCTGGTGCTAAAAACACAGATATTTAATCAATGTGATATGTACCCCGACTTTGAGTCATATTTGAGATATTGTTTGTTTATAAGAGACTGGAAGGAGTGAGAGGTTTAGTGAAACTCCTCCTAGTTTCTGTCAGAAAACAAGCGAAACACCATCCGTCTGCCTGGTAGTCAAGCTAAACTCCCCTCAAAGTCTGAACATGGCACTTTCATAATCTCTTTCTTAAAACTCACACATGAGACGATGTGTAATGTGAAACATGTGGTGCGACAGTCATCTTCTTAGCGGCATGAGAAATTTTAGAAGCACGAAAACATTGCATTTTGATGTGTGTGCAAAATATTTCTTCATGTGTTAATGATTTAGATACCCCGTTCAGGTCAAATTGCTACCCTCTGCAGTATTCATTTTCATCAACTTTTGGCTGATGGTACTCCTTTAGACATTAGGGGAAACTATAGTCCCCACCCAAGCACATACGTAAAGAGCACCCTATCACACATCTATATTTATACAGAGTATACAGTACACACACACACACACACACACACAAGGCACATCCCTATCACACGTACACATCGTTACAGTACAGTATACTGTACATAGACACACCTACAGAGCACATCCCTGTCATACATACACACATACACATTTGTAGACAGTAGACTGTACACACACACACACACACACACAACCCAGCCCACAGACGCCCCCTGCTCTGCGTGCAGTCAGAGTGGAGACAAGCGTCTCCTGCCCATGGGGGGGAGAGGAGCAGTGGGGAGAAACCACATTCCCACAGACCGAGGGGGTGGGATGGTTCTCTTGGCCCGGGGATCGGGATGTTCGCTCCAGGCTGCAGCTTCGCTGTACCACCACCCTGGATGAAAGACTTTGGCTGACATCGAAGCCTCCTCCAACTCTCTCTCTTTCTCTTTTTCTCGAAACTGGATGGAAAAATGTTCTTTCACGGAGCGGTGGTTTGAATGTACTTGCCATGTGTATACAACGGACATATGGCATGTGTTATGATTTAGTTTCTTGCCCTACCTCGATTTCCTGTTTCTTTCGGGGAGTTATGTGTAGGTGTGTGTGTGTGTGCATTGGAACTGGCCCCCGTGTTGCAGGAGAACATTGGAAGAGACAAGAGTTTGATTGAAACTCTGACTTCTAAGGGTTGAACTCTGACCTGGGTGAGGTGTCTAAATCATAAACACATGAAGGAATCTCACTCTTTCTTATACTCGCTGGCTTGTTCAGACTGGGGATGTTGAGTGTATTTTACAAACAGGTCTCTACAAATACAAATCCCAGTAGCAGATGTTCTTGTACACACCCTTTCACCTTTCAGCAGTGCGATGTCCTTCGATTGCCACTCTGCTCTTGCTCTGACAAGTAAAGACTGTGAGAAAATGGTTGTTTTGAACAGTGTTAAGTGGGTTTCGGAGAACAGGCCAGGACTGAACTGGGTTATGGAGACATTTGTCATTAGCGTTTTAGTAAGACCCTCGGAGATTTGGTCAAGACCAGAAACCACTGGACCCAAGAAAGATCCAAGTTTGGTTTGAGGGTATTCCAAGCTGCTTATTATGCTGAAGCAACACATACCGCTAAAGTTTGCAGCACATGAAAATAAAAAGTCTATTGCTTACAAGGTTGTGCTTCTAATGTATTTTTGTGGCAATATCTCCTGTGGTCTACACTGAAATAAACACTAAATAGAGAATACTGATCGGTTTGTGTGTAATGGAGATCAGCGTTCTCAAGAACAGGTTCCACAGTTGGTCACAGGTCTGCTGAAACACCTCTTTAGTCAACTGCATCACAGAACGGCTAACAAATGAATAGCACGGTTTGAGGGTGTTTCAACTTAGAAGTGAGTGTAACTAATTCAGCATGGTTAAACACGGATGTGAGCGATCTTGAATTGACCGTCAATAAACACCCTGTTGCATCTAAATGGGTGACACTCCCTATAAGCTTCAATTTGTCAAAATTGTCAGTGATTTAATCTTATGTCTTTGGAGTTTGTAGATCGAATCAAACTTTGGCAGAGCGTGGGCTCAGGAGTCACCAGTCAGTTTTGTGGTCAGGATAACTTCACATTTAGATTGAAAGATAGCCAAGTGCTTCCACATGTTCGCTGTTAGCTGAAGGAGCTGTGGAATATTGACGATGGTGTTGTGTTGGTCTCAGCACTAAATGTTGCTCCTCAAGGCACAGAGTAAATGACAGAGTTCCTGCCAGCTGAAGGCAACTATAGATTTGAGAAGGTGACAATTAGTGACTGTGCGTGTGTGTGTGTGTGTGTGTGTGTGTGTGTGTTGGTGTATGGTGAGTGTGTGACGTATGTGTCAGCTTTTTGAGTGAGTTCAAGGATTGCTTGAGTAAAAATAGCTTATTAGTTGTGTTGGTGAAAGGATATTTCAGTCATTTTGTGTCCATGTAGTCCTTGAACAGTCGTGATTAAATGTTGTGATTCCAAATGGTTTCATGTTGTGAAATTGTACTAGATAGATTACAACAGTTGATAAAATGTTTTTGAGGACTCAAAGAGAAGTAGTCTGATCCACTTAGATATGACTCACTGCTCATCCACATTGAAGGTATATTTGGTTATTTCCTCAGTGACAAAGCTAAATGTAGGCTCCTGTGAATTTTACAATAAATGTCATTCATATCTTGGCCTAAGCTTGACTGGCAAACAATTCCTGAAGTTTCAGGCGTCCACACCCTTGTGTGCTTGCTATAAATGTATTCAGGATACAAATGTGTCAGGAAGTATGTTTTTCTGTTTGGTTTGAACGTGATCCATAATGAAAGAATGGTCCCTTTCAAAGATGCACCTTTTCATCAATAAAGCATGTTACTGAATATTGTAGCTCAATTGCTTGTGTCTGACTGTTTTAACTTCAACTGACCAAAATGGCAACCATGGCAGGCTTCATTAGCTTAACAACAAATGAGTTCATGAAATTGATCAAACAGGTCTCTCTGATTCAAACGTATAGGAAGTTTTCTTGGAAACATAAAACAAAAATACATGTTGTGTAGAAGTCCTCATTCCATTCCACCGTGCCAGGCACAGGAAATGTTACCATGGTAATTGGAGCGTCTTTCCCCTCTGGGGGGGATGTATAGACAGTGGAAGTGGGAAGATGAAACTCCAAAGGGAGAGCTCTCGTCAGCCTTGTTAGGTATTTGTGCACGAAGGGGGCCTGGGATGTTTACCACGGTAACTTCCCAGTCTTTAATCAGCTCCAGGAGATGAGCCTGATAGCTGGAATGCAGACATGTACAACTTTGAGATAAACAGGCCACTTAGAGGCCAGGACAGGTCAGTCAGTGTTACGAAGGGCCTACCTTATTGGTGGTCATCTTCTTTACTTTCTAACTACACCGTCACATTCGGGAGCATACAACATATTCTTATCCACTCATTTAGTTTAATAGTGCCAATTAAATGTTTGCAGGTTGGAGTGCTGAAGTAAGTTAATGTACTCCGGATTCAGACCCGACAAACACCAAATTGTCATTGTGTTATTCTTCTTTCCTCAGTAGACATTAAGTAGAAGACACACACTAGACGTGCTCCACTGAGGCCAGTACTGTAGGCTTTGTTCTGGCTGTAAAAGCGGTCTTGTAAAAAGAAAAGACTCTTTTTAGGGTCAACTGAGGAAAGAAGCCCATGATGATATGGCACTATGGTGATCTCATTCCCTCTCATGAAACTAGTGAAGAAATGGTACAGTACATATTTGCTTCAGCATGCTTCATTTGTCTCAGCTCAGATTAACTGCAAGTTTGTTCATGTTTAGATGAGTGACAGTGTACAACTTGGGCACTATGAACTTGGTTTTGTTAGCATTCTCAGCGGTCGATCATACAGTAGTAATCCTACTGTAATACAACGTGTCTCTGACACCAAAACATGTCAAACTCATTCACAGGCACTTAAGAACACATGGAGGAAATCTATTGTATTTTTAACCCGGGGCAATAACCAGCAGACCTTTGAATTTTCTTGTTAAAAGTTATTTAGCAGACGCTGTCAAATAAAAACGTAAGACTTTGTGTGTTATTATTTTCAAACCAATTCAGAGGTACATTTTATATAACTTGTCAACATCTTGGTGGTGTGTTTGTAATTCCTCTGTGTGTTATGGTTATGTCTGTCTAAGAATGTGGAATACACGTTATCTTGTTGACAGTTAAAACAAGACAATACCTCAGAAAAAGCTGACCCACTCCGTTTCTCAACACAAATCGCTCAGGCTTACTATTTGTTGTGACTGCTGTTTGGTGCTGCTGTTACTCCATCTTCACCCTATCTCAAGTATTTATGAGGTGTGTATTCAGGCCTAGTAACTAACTTGTCATTTTCTGTTGTCAAGTAGCATACTTGCTTTACGTTTAGTTTGAAGACAGTTAATTTGTGTGTCTTTGCTTTGAACTTACCTTTTTTAACAGCCTTTGCATCAGCAGTGAACATACTTGGTTAAGAATTCCCATTGTAGCTTTGAATGGTGGGATGATTCTCAATTTGCATCCAGAAAGGAAGTGAGTCACGCTCCGGGTAGGACGTTTCCTGTTCAATTGTATTCATGTGCGTTCACTAAGTCACTCGCTCACTCCTTGTCTGTCTGTCACTCACCTCCCTATCTCTTTTACATACACACACACACACACACACAATCACTTTGAAGTGTTTGTAGCGTTCTGCTCTGAGGTCAAGCAGTGCTCATGCCCTTCGTGTTGGGCGTTACTTTCCTGTCTGCCTCCCAGTGGGGCCCGCTTTGTTTGTGTTGGATGCAGCCATCACATCCCACCTAAAAACCAGAGGAGGATTTCTTAAATCGACAGATCCAACAGTACATTCCTGTCACCGGATCTGTCTGGGACCAGAACATTTTAGGTGTGTTCTTCCACCTCTGAGCCACGGTGTTTGGTACACTGAGCTCTGTTTTTGTAATAGTTTTATGATCAATGAAACTCTGGATTCAAACAAATTCATAGAAGTTCAGAGTTTAGCAAAGGTTTTGCAGTGTCGAAACTAAATGGAGATTGTTTCTGTCTTTTGTACCGGTGTTGGAAGTCTGTGGAGTTTTTTGAGACATGACCGATTTAGTGTTTATTTTTCTGTCCTGGAAGGGGATGTCTGGAAGCTGTAAGGATTTGATCTTAACACAACAGAGGTGTGCCTGATCTTATCACTCACTCAGTCTAAACATTATTCTACAGCAAAGCTCTTTTTTTTTTATTAACACCAAGGAAATAAAATCTCTCATGGAAATATTTAGACGGAACGGTGCTGCTGTGAATTTAAACATTTAGAATATGTTTAATTAAAACATTGATTTCATTAACATGTGGATTCTTTATCTGAGTAACTGTGAAAATATTGCAGCTGCACACGCTTCTTGATGAGGAGTCGTTTGACTCAAGTTAAAATCAAGTTTAATGAAGGGTGTTAAAAACCAAGTGCAAAAACTTGATGCAAGTTAACTTGTTGGGGTAGTTTTGTGAGCTGGGGAGTATGAGTAAATGTCATTCTGGTCATTTCCTTTGACCACATTGCCACACTGCTAACCACTTTTCCATAAATCAGACTCCCCCTCATGTAAACATTCACAAACACACACTTTCTTTCTCATGTTTACAAACACATATACACACACGCGCACACACACACACAGTGAAGATAATTTCTGATGGTTGGCTTTTTAAATTCGATAATGGATTTTTAAATTGCTGATAGAAATGTTTTAACCATCTTCAGAGTTTATTGAAAAGACATTTATGAATTGATTCAACATGTGTTTTACACACTTTATTGCCATACCTAAAAAGAACGGTATGACCATTTCATAGCTTCAGAAGTCTAAATTCCACTAACTGACCCTTAAACACCAGTTATTTTGGTGCAGACCCTTTCTCACCATCGTTGCCATCATGTCTCCTGCTATTCTCATCAAAATCCTTGGAGAAAGTTGAAAATTGAAGTGTGCCCATGTAATGGTTCTGTCTTTTTGGAAAGGTAATCCGGTTTTGTCAGGTTTTGCTGGAACGTGCCCAAGGGCTCGGAGCCGTTCCAATCTCTACAATATCAAACACTTGATAATAAGACACAGTCCCAGAAACATGATGACACACAGACAGGAGAAGTGCAGGGACAGGATAATCAGGATGTCTCCGAGCAAACCGTTGTCCCTGGGGTGGGGCATGGGCTGGATAGGAGGAGGAGGAAGAGGCGGAGACTGGGGCATTTCACAGTAGACCCCCGTCCAGCCTTGGTAGCACTGGCAGGTGAACTTGTGTTTCATGTCCAGGATGTCGTGGTTGTTCAGGTGGCCGCTGACGTGGAAGCGCGGGCCTCTCAGGCCCGGGTTGCGGCGGATGCGGAAGAACCGGGGGTTGAGATGGAGGTAGGCGCTCGACTCCAGGCTCTTGCGGACGCACCTGCCGTTCTTCTTGCACAAAGCCTTGCTGCACAGCTTGGCAGCGGAGGTGACGTTGATGATGTAGTGGCCGAGGGGACCGTCGATGTACTTCTTTACCGCCAGGCAGTTTCTCTGGAGGGAGCGAGGAACACAAACACGACGCAGTGAGAGAACTTGTTTTGGAAAATAATGTACAAAATGTAATGATGATTCTACTAAGAAACCCTCAAAGCAACTGCAACAGCAAGTAATCCTGGTCCAAATACTTTTGTCGGCTGTTAAATATATCTTTATTTCAATACAAATTACAAATTAGGCAGTGCCACACAGGAATACCACCCTGGGAAGCAAAGCTTTTTGCCCAACGGAAAATTCCCTCATTTTTAACCAATCTCACCCTTGAAGCCAAATTACATTGCAATTTACAACTGATGCAAAAGCCACCAAATCACCATGTTCTCCATTTCAACAGAGCACCCAACCACTGTCTGATATAAATCAGTTCTCGTTACAGACATTGTGCACTCATTGGCTACAACATCCAAATGGAAACATTCTATTCTTGAAGACACTGAGAACAGAAGATGGAGGGAAATTGCAAGAGAATTCTGACTTTCCTTGACATGGGTCGTTCATCACCATTTGTTAAATACTTACGTGTTTGTGTTTGTTACCAGTTACATTTCTCCTTGTACAGTATGTATATGAAATGCTGCATGGCTTGCTCAATAAGGGGGCTAAGAAAGCAGTGTAAGACATTTTGCTCTTTTTATGGACACTGTTACCTGAGTTCTGGCATATTCTGAGGAGCCCCAAAGCACCACTCCTGCTGCTCCTAAAGCTGCACTCTCCCCAATAGTGTGGACCAGGTCGCTCTGAATGCACAAACATATCAAAAATGAGCATACAAATTAATGAAATGTCAATGCAATAGAATGTAATGTAATGTAAATGTAAATGATTCCATAAAACATCTGTACACATGGGCATATCCTGGGCTTTAAATTTGTGAATATTTCCTGTTTTTTTCTTTTCTAACCCTTATTTTAGACTGGCTTTGACACTGATGGTTTACCTCCTAGCCCTTCAATGTTAGAATAAAGAGGATGTGTTGTAAATCCTTTACAGGTCATGCAAGGTCTCTCAAAGAGGCATTCCACTCATAGCATTCTGACAGTTCCAGACGTTACCCCCCCCCCCCTAATATTTTCAGTGAGATCTGGTTGTGTTTTAGCATTTTGCATCAGTTCATAACTTTATACAGCCTACGAATATGGCTGTCAAATCAACAATTTGATATTATTTAGGCATCATTTTCAGTCATTTTCAGTGAAGAAAACTGCAGATCAAGACATTATTTTTCAACAGTCAAAGTGCATCTTTACTACCTCACCTCCTTACAGTATTCTCTGATTTATAAAGATAGCATAATGGGTGAAACAGTAATAGTAATAATAGAAATAATGAGACCATGTACTCTGCTACAAAGCTCTTGACAAGTCTCTGGGAAAGCAAAAGAGGAAAGGAGGAATGTTCTGGTTTTCAAACGGGGCTCAATGAATCACCTCAGAGAGGACCACAAAGGTGTAGGCGTAGAACGGTCTGGAGTACACAAACACGGGTAGTGTGAAGTCGGCCCGAGCGATGGATGCGATCCTCATGGCCTCTTTAACACGGTAGTGGACGAATTTGACGGTGTTGGCCGAAGACTTGAGCTCGTGGTCCAGGTAGATGGAAGGGTACAGAGCCGTGCTCTCCCTCCACAGCCACATCAGGTGGTCGTTGCGGACGTGCTCCACGTTGGGACACTCTCCGGTGTATCGCTGCGGGTGCTGCTTGTACCCGTAGTTGTAGCAGTCGGGAAACAAGTAGAAACCCCAGAGGCCGTCAGGACGGCGGCCTTCGGCCAGAAGCAAGGTGGCGTTCATGAAGCCTTGTCCCGCACTTTCAAAGGCTTCTTTGGCCTCCATCTCCACCTTGCTCTCCGGCCAGCTCGGGTGCAACTTCCGGATCTGCTCCTTGGATTTGTTCCGGTAGATGTCTTTGGAACCCCAGTTACGGACCCATTGGGGCCTCCAGTTCTCCCAGTCGATGACGCCCAGGCCCCGGAAGTCCTTGTGTGGGATGAGCTTGTCGATGTCGGCCCTGGATTTGCTCAGATGTTTGGAGAGACTCTGGTTCTGAGGCAGACCTCCATTGATGGGGATCCCCGTACTGGAGTAGTAAGGATAGTACCCCAAGTGGCTATGGTAGAAGATGGTGACATTTGGTCCACTGAGGGTTTCGTTGAGGTTCGCCACAATGTCGAAGACGCTAAGGTCCAAGTCCACCTTGAAGCGAAGCCGACAGGATTCGGTGGGGGCGTTCCAAACAACCACAAACGGCCGATGGGGGATCAGAGGAACACGAGCCTGCTTGGTGTGCTCAGCCTGGACATTCAGCCCGACCCACAAGGCCAACACCACCAGAAGACCGGGCCCAATCAGCGCCATCCCCCCAGAGGTCCGGATGGATCAAATAGCCATCCTGTTCCAGGCACGACATGAAAGGAAAAAGAAGAGGAGTGAAGTGTCATCTATGCAGAAAAAGTAAACGCATCATTGGGTCGAGTGGGCAAAGATAATCGCTAAGGCTGGTGAAAGGACATGCAAGTGGGGGTCAATCACGTAACTGCTCCAGATTCCACGCACAGCACAATGCTCCTCTATTCTTGTCAAATCTAAATACATTTTAAAATGCCATTTGACCGCATAGGCTCTTGTCAAGATCTGATGGGCCAGGCCAAGCCTGTCGATGCGTGCCTGGGTTTCAAGAACAAAGATGCATTGAGTGGGTGTTTTTGTCACAATGGGATGCGCAGTGAAATTTACATATCAAAGTCGGCATTAATTAGACTTGGACTTGTTTTTCTGGCCTGTGTGGGCATTCCTGTCTACTGTGTCGTCTCTCACTCTTTCCGTCTCTCTCACACTTGGTTCCCTCGTCAACCTTTTTTTCTGGACTGCTCTTTCCAGCTTCTTATTTAAGCCCATGTGAGACCCCAAGGTCTAATTGCAGTTGGCATCCACTGGCATGCTACTAATGGGGATGATATTCTCTTTTTCCAAACAGAGCTCGGGACAGTTTGACCCAGCTCTTGGGACATATGGCATCTGAGGTTACCTCCAAAGGAGACGTGGAAAACTGTCCGTCATCCTCACTCACCGCTAATCCATAGCAGAAGAGCGGGAGACCACTAAAAAAGAACTGGGAATTCTCCATTCATTTAAGACTGCATCACTGTTGGAGGAGTGGTCACATTTTGGGAATGTACTGCCCCACTTAGCATTATGCAGAGGGTGATGAGGGAGTGATTCTGCTGTTCTTGGAGGAAGACGCTGGGATTTCTGGTTGAACCTGGCAAGTTGGTTCTCAGCAAAACACTTCTCAAATGAAAAGTACCTGGAGTTTTTTACAGAAGGCTCTCTTACAGGGCTATCAAAGAGACCCGCTTGTTTCTGTAAGTTAACGCTTGAAAACAATCCTATATTCAAGGTTTCCGTTGGTTAAATCAACATAAAAGTTTATATGAGTCAGATTGTGGGCTGCTTATATATATATTTCACACCATGAAATAACCATAGCCAAACTGCTTCATCACATTAACCACACTCACAAGGATGGACACCTAACATCAGCCCAATTGTGGAAAACTCTGCTTAATGCTGTGAATCCTGTGCTATTCTTTGTCCACCCAGTGTAACAGCAAACACAGCCGAACACAAGCACTGAATTGTGGAGTCTCTCATGCAGACTCCTGACCACATTTAGCCCCGGTGCCTCTGGGAACAACTAGCCACAAAAAAGACCCCCCAAAAATACAATGTCTGACCCAAACTGTCGAAGGATGCTGTAGTTGATGCTGTTTTTTCCTTCGAATAGACACAGTTGAACTGCAAAAGCAGCCAAGTCTACGAACTTATTGAATCCAGATGATGTGATTGGGATGAACTTTTAGCATGGTTGCTAAACTAACTCTTGGTTTTTCAATTTCATGAGCTGGCAATGCATTATTCCCATCCTGAGCAATTGAATGGATTATGGGCAATGCTCAATTACTACATTGTAAATACATTAAAATACCCTCAGGTTACCAAAAAAGGTTTAGGCACTTTCTTTTCATAAATATTTAAATATAAAGTTTAATTTTGCATTGCATGTGTTTTAATATCATGCAGCATTTCCAGCCTCTCGTAAAGAAACTGCAAGCCAATTGAATGAAATTAGGCTCTTGCCAATGTTTTGTGGCAACAGAAAAAAAATATCTTTGGTGTACCATTGCCATGTGTCTGCAATTTGAATAAATATGGTGGTCTGGACGACATATATCCATCACCATGGGTTTGCATACCTAAGGACAGGCTGTTCATGTTCATGTGTTTGTAGAGGGTTAAATATTGGCCAAACAACCAAAACGAATTCCCCTATGGTTTAAAGGAAGATGGGAAACTTGATTAGCATGAACCAAATAATGCCACTACCGATGTAATTAGTAATTTGACTCTATGGGTTAAATAAGAGCTAGAATGGTCAAAGTAAGGTTAAAATGAAATACAATCCATGGCCTCTTTATTTTATATGGAAATTCTGAGACCAACCTGGACTTGGAAGTAAATGCCCTAGCCTTGGAGTATAAAAGCTGTAGAAATCTCACAATCATTCTAGGCAACTCCAGTACGGATAGTGTTAAATGTTACTTGATGCCGTTTAACAAGTCGTGTGTGAGAAAAGTAAAGGGAGAGATGAACAGAAAATGCCCAGTGTGAGTGCTTCTGTGAGGCGAAGACTGACAGACGATGCTGAGTGTGTGTGCGTGCGTGAGAGTTTGTGTTTTCTGTGTACTAATGTGTGAACGTGCTCCTGGGGAGCTGTGATGGCATGAGGTTAAGTATTCAGAAGAGAGAGTGTTGGAAAATGGAAGTAAACAGAGAGAGACTGTAATCCTCACCGCAGCGCTGGGCAGGACATGTCAGCCAGTCTCTTTCTCTGCTCGGTTTGGATCAATGAGCCGTTTAGTCTGTATGTGGAGGGATGTAATTATTTAGGCTTTGTCTGTGATCAGCATATCATATGGAAGGCAGTGAGAGAGAGGGAGAGTGTGTGTGTGTGTGCGTGCGTGCGTGCGTGCGTGTGTGTCTGTGAGTGAGTGAGTGAGTGAGTGAGTGAAAGAATGAGCAATGGAAAAATGAGCGATGGAAAAATGGATAGAGCACGAGTGATTGGCATTATGAAACAGGTTTCCCCTTTGATGCAACTCTATTGTAAGTATTCAAGGACATGGTGTACTTGTCCAGTTATCATTAACAGTTGGGCAAATGGTACCACAATAACACACGTACACAAAGACGCACACAGGATACAGACAGACACACACCCACACATTTCTTATTGAAACCCTCACACACCCCTTCAGTTCATTCTCAGGGTTCTTCAGCCTTTGATTGCGTTCGTATTTTTCATATCTTGTGGTCTTTCTTTCTATCCCTCCCGCAGTTTGGTGGATACCATTTCCATATGTGATGGTGGTTTTATTATATCATCCACTGCCAGTGGATTTACTGTGGTGCAGCAATGCACTTCAGGTTCAAACACTCATTTCAGAGCTGAAGTACCAGTGATCCTGGTCCTTGTAAAAATCTGTAAATACACACCCATCAAGCGCATCAGGCAAGATCAAGCTATTCTGTTACTTTCATGGTCTGTGAAGTTCAGGGCGCTAAACTCCGCTAATGAGTTCCACACAAAATTCCCTGTATAAGAGCAACTATATGAGATAAGTGCATGCTAAGTTTGATGTGCTTGGAAATGGATATTCCAATCATCATCCTTTAAACAAAAGCTATAAAAGCCCATAGACATACCTCTTATCAAGTCGATGATAACGGCCACTTGAATGCTTGCACAAGCCAATCTAGTTCCACTCTGGTCCTCCTAAAGGGGCAGATGATGGTCCCCTTCCCGAGGCTCCTCTCCTGGGGTTGGCGTGAACCTTCGCTTCTCTTGGGACACTAAATGGGGTACAAACAGTTCCCCTCTGTCCCCATGTCCCTTGGTCACCATGGGGGCCCAGCGATGCCCCTCTATTGTGTTCTCAGCTCCTCCTCCTAGGCCTGTCTGACTGAGGACATGAGGATACACAACGACACAATTGCCGGGTACTTGCAGCACTATAGCCGTTCAACAGAGGTGATCTGGAAACATGATACACTTGGCCAACAATGGCTGTCAGTCCTTATGTAGTAAAACACTTTGTTTGAACATCTACACATAACAATTATGAGCTATATTTAATCCTATTCCAAGAAACCATAGACACCAGGTACCATGTTGGATCAAATGTAAGTACATCTCTTTATTAGACTAGTTGAGTATTTAGATGTGCATGTATGATCGTCAGTCTGAAATATTCAGGTTTCAGCCTGTATATTTAGGTACATTTTTGCCTGCTGTAAAAGTAAATGTGCTTGTCTCTGCAGAACAGTGTTAAAATATTCCCATACGAATCTTTGTTCTACATCTGTGAAAACAGCCCTAATGCATACACAGATCTTGGTATGGGACGTTTATTTCAGCACCACAGAAATACCCATAGTCATCATCACCTACGGAGCTAGACGACTGCAAGCCAAACATGTGGACTGCGTTCAGAGGCAAACTGGGGTTCCATCCTACGTCTGCATACTGGACTTAGCACCTTAAACTAACTCAGGAGTTGTTTTGAACACATTGAGTATGTGCCATCAAAGCACATTCCCTAAGCCCTAAGTATTTCCTGTAAAAAAGAAAAAAATACAGCTTAACAGGGTGTGCGTAAAGTTTTTTTTTCATTAACCTTCTTAAACGCCAGGTCTCAGTTACTGAAATGACTGACTAAGCATTCCTTGGCCTTCTCATCTTTCTCATTGTGTTTTCCACACCAACAGTGAGATGGAGAGGTGGTGGAGGTCTCTTATCTCAGCTGTAGAAATACTGGAGCTGCTTACCAAAAGGTTGCTTAGCTGTTTTTGACTTTGTGTGGTCACGCACAGGCTTTCAGAACGGATTTGCGAGGTGTTCGTTTCCAGGACACAGGGACAGTAAATGGGGTACCAGTAGTTCCCCTCTGTCCCCATGTTCCTGTGAAGCCAATGAGGCTTTAAAAGAATATCTGGTACTGTAGTTAATAATTTTGGCGATAATATAATATTAGGGGTCTCAATTCCCTTTAAAGCTGGTTTTCAGTCGCTTTGTATTTGTGTCTGGTAAATAATAATGATAATATGATGGGTCTGCAGCGTCTCTTTACATAGTCATTTAGTCATTTAGCAGACGCTCTTATCCAGAGCGATAGTCCTCTATTTATATAGCCTACTCTACTTCTCTACCATTGTAATAGTCTGTGATTTTTAAAATCAACAGATAATCAGCACTGGAACCATCGAGTGAGACTTTGAAGGTCAGGCCTCTGGAACTGGCTTTTGTCAGTCAATGTCGACACATAATTTCTTGGAGGAAACAAACATCACAGACGAGGTACTGAATTTAATTAAGATGCTGTTTCGCCAGACTAAATGAGTTTGGTTGTTTCTAATTTCCTCCTGAACTAACCAAAGCTAATTTAAATTCAGGAAATATGCCGACTCGAACTTCATCCAACGGAAATTGTAGTCAGTGGGGTTTACATGAATAGAAGCTCAATTAATTTTCATTGAGAATTAAGTTGTGAAACGTTATTGGATGGTGCTTGTCTACCACCACCTAGTGGTGAATACTATGTAGGCCCATCCCGACTGAGAAAAGTTTAATGGCAACACCCAAGTGATGCATCCTATTTCAACAAAATATGATTAAAACATCCTCTTAGTATATTTTCCTGGAGTATCAATCCATGCCAGTGACTACATCTCTTTACACGCCTGAATGTATTGGATTAAGTCAAACCTGTTTGTGTCTGCTGGCCCTGTAACTTGATTTACCAGTTAGGTATTGGTTTGCAGATTGGTCATGCCCTAAAACAAGTTGTCTCTGGCCTCCCTCCCCTCAACAGAGATCTAGGTTACTCCCATACCTCTCTACATCAGCATTCCTCACATGGGTGGGAAGACACATCCAGGGCAAAAAAAAAAAAACTCTCAAGGAATATTTAAACACATACATACCATTACTATGTGCGCATCCACATTCGTGTACTTTCCGCCACACCCTGTATCATGGCATGCATACAAAAGGCTTTGTTTATTCATTATATCACAATGCCACAAAACATATCTACCACATACTATGCATGCCCAGAGGGAACAATGACAAATGCCTGTCCCCTACTTGTCACAAGTTGGCAGGGGCCTCTTGAAGTTGGTCCAGCGTGTCCTTGTTGAAGGCACACTGGTCTATGATGTGGCCACACGGGAGAATAGGCCTCTTTGTGCCCACCACTGTGTTCTGAGGTTTGGTTTATGAATGCAGCGCACAGTCGACTTGTGATGAGAATGAATGAATGTTCACAGGCCAGCATATCTCCAGCTACCACCTGGGATGACGTGAACTGATGGAAGCTTACAATGGAGTAGCCATCTTGACCGGTCCGTGTGTGTTTGTGCGTGCGCGCGCCTCTGTGAGAGAGAGGAAAGAAAGGAAAGTATGCGTGGGAGAGAATGTGTTTGAGGGTGTGTGCGTGTGCCTGCATGTACTGTACATGCATTTGAGCAGATCAATTCATCATACTTGGGCACGTCTAAAACGACTGATCTTCCTTCTGTAATTTCCCTGTTAAACCCGGTTCTCAGTATATTCTCTCTGTCTATCATTGTTACGTAATCCCCTGGGTGCTCTCTGCGGGTTACAGCCAAAATACAACAACAACTGTGAAGCATTGTATGCCCCTGCTGTGTGTGCTTACTGCCCATCTGTTGAGACCAGAATAATCATTGAAGGTATTTCTGCCACCTGAGTGCCTTTGTGTGTGTGTGTGTGTCAATCACGTGGTTAGACTTGAAGTGTGACACACAGCACCAAGTCACTCTCCAGCCGCACGCATACGAGGCTAGCTCCGTAGGGTAGCATAACATGAAAGGGTAGGAAGACAAACATGATAGCAGCCACCAGTCTATAGATTAGCGGTTTTGCTAATACTTCTCTGACGGGGTTTAGGGAAGTCGCATGTGCCACCTGGAAGGACACCGGATAACGTCTATCCATCTGTCCGCGTCTCCTCTTATCTAGGATGTAAATAAATCCTGGGAAATCTTCACTCTGTCCCCTTGTGGGGGTAAGTGGACCATTGCCTGGTGTTGGCCTGTATTTTGGATATCTAGTAGTCCTACATTTAGGCCTAAAAACACAACTCTTTAGTCCTAAACTCGATTTAATCTTGTCCAAGAAATAAATCAATTGGATTAAAGTTCCTCATACTACACTCTAACCCTATATTTACATTACATTTACATTTAGTCATTTAGCAGACGCTCTTATCCAGAGCGACTTACAGTAAGTACAGGGACATTCTCCCCGAGGCAAGTAGGGTGAAGTGCCTTGCCCAAGGACACAACGTCATTTTGCACAGCCGGGAATCGAACTGGCAACCTTCTGATTACTAGCCTGCTTCCCTAACCGCTCAGCCACATGACTCCCATACGAACCTTCTTTTACCTAAAGACCTTTAAAAACAGGATGTTGGCTCGTGTCAAATTCTACTCAATTATGTAGCCTACTTGAAACGATGACCACATGCAACACTGTTACTGTTTTTTGAGAGTGTGACAGCAAAGTAGCCCCTCCCTCGTCCTACCCGTCAAGTCTCCGCCCAGCTCCACGCGCACCCCCTCCGCATACGCGGACTGCATTCCTGTCGTAAACTCCATGGGGAAAAAGGGTCAGACCATTCCTGGTTACAATACATTTTGGTTTCAATAGATTCTGGCGTCCACATTGTAATAAAAAATATATACATAGCATTTTGGCAAATAAAAAAATACTTTTTAAAGTCATTTAGATTCTGTGGACGTTTTTATATATTTGTTATAGCAAAAATTGTTTCGATTTTCCCTACACCCCTATTAACAGTTTTGAGGTGGACGCTCCTTCTTACTGCCATGTTGGATGGATGTATCGATGTTGCAGCTGGAGTTCCGAATGAAAGTTTAGAATTTTTTTCTCAGTAAAGATTGGTATTCCCACGGTGTCTTCGAGGGCAAGGGACACATTAAGGTTATTTTCATACAACCGGGATCCAGGAACGTTTCGGGTTTTTTCTGTCCTT
This sequence comes from Osmerus eperlanus, assembly GCF_963692335.1. Taxonomy (NCBI): domain Eukaryota; kingdom Metazoa; phylum Chordata; class Actinopteri; order Osmeriformes; family Osmeridae; genus Osmerus; species Osmerus eperlanus. The sequence goes on from NC_085022.1 coordinate 15,229,504, forward strand.
CACCCTGGAGATAACCAAATGAGCTGATCCGGTTGCAGGCCATGGCGACCAAAGCCTGCATGGATTTTATGTAATATTCTTAATTGTGGATAGATATTTTTGTTTTGTGAACTAAAACGATTATTCCCGAGAATGAATAGTCATCCGTCTCAACGGCGGGTTGGAAATGTGGGCTCCATTCTCCTAACCCCGCAAGAAAACGAATGCCTCTTCAACTACCTTAGCAGGAAATGCATCGTAAGTTCACTTGTTTACGACCATGCATCGTTCACAAGTTCAAGTGCAATTAATGTGCTTACATTTTCTGACATGGTCCAACATTTTCAAATGAATATATATATATTTGTATGTTAAAACCAACACAACCTAATGCGACATTACGTCGGACGGATCAGTAGGCTACTGTGCAGGGTTTGCTTACAGAGCTGGACTATATTGCTTGTCCGAGGTATTTTGTCGGCAAATAAACTAGGTTACCTCTGGGATTCTTGAACGGTTCAAATTGTAGGCCTACTTATGTTACTTTGTGTTTTTATTGATTGAGAAGAAGACGCATATTTGTGGAATGCTTCCAAATTGATTAAACCTCAAAGATTTGAGATCTTGCTACGACGTTGTGCGTGTTGTCAAAATGTGTCAACTTGGTGTTATAAGGAAGGAAGATAGGACCCTTAGCACTGTCGCAATGCAGCCAGTGTGTGCTCAACAGTTCAGGTTTTACAATGAGAGGCAGGTAAACGTGCTTGGGCAAGAGCTCAGCCCCACAGCTTATCTTGTGAATTCGCTCATAATTAACAGCATAATATGCAAGTATTTTCTCGTCTGTGTCCTGAATCATGGATACATGTACGTCTCTGCCACCCTTGGTATTACCTCAGTGAGTGTATTTAAGCGGTCCAACATTGCAGTAATCAACCATCTGGTTGTTGAAAATGTCAGGTCCTTTAAAAAACATTTTATTGTAAAACAAAAAATCAGGACCAGAATAGAATCAAGCTCAGGTGACAGTCATGAGGAGGAACTTTTGCTTTCACTAATCATTAACTATTTATTTTTAAGCACAATTGTTTTATTATCCTGGAAACAAATATGGCCAAATGGATTAATGGTCTGACCTGTGACCTTTCCTGTGTTATGATGAGGAGTTTGTGGCGAGAAGTGCTTCCTCATGTTCTCTCACCCACAAATGTTAAATCACAGATGAGGAAGCCAGCACTTGATATTTCCTCTAAGTTTCTGTGGTGACCGGGTACACAGGTTGCCAAGTCGATCCGGAGGGGGAGGGTTGGGGGGGTTGGACCTTTCAGAAGGAAAACAAACACTCTTTCATTGTGTTGTCTTTGCCCGCTGTCATGAATCTCACCTGACCTGCTCAATAATGGTGTCTAAAGCAACATAAGCACAAGAGCCTTTGACAATGGTGCAACACAGTACATGCCATTTCTCGGAACAGCGCTAACACGCTCGGACACCTGAGACAAATGTTCAGGTTATGCGTAGGCTACTTCAGTTTAGACCCCAGAATGGAGTGCAACAAAAGACGGCATACAATTGGAGCCTGACTGCCAACATGGCCATATTTGGTTTAGGAATGGCCTATTATTGAACCAATTAATGCCAGGTGTTTCAAACCACTACCAAATCAATTTTTAGCCTAGTTCTGTTGGAGCACCTAACTGTTGCTGTTTAAAACAATGTGTACACAATGCCCCTGCAGCTAGCCTAGTCCTTTGTTTGCCAACTTTAGATGCTGCACCTTATCCCTCACTTCTTCCTCTTCCTTATTTGGCATGTTTGCTTATCGGCTGACAAAAGCATTTAAATAGATAGCCATGGAGGTTGAGATAACATATTGGACATGGAGTACAGGAAGCGTCACACAATTGACATCTCGCTAAATATGAAAATTCATTGTTTCTTTTCCTCATGAATGTCCCATCCAGACTCTGTGTTCAGCGGTGGTGCAGGTGTATGGGACGGACAGGAGCTTGTCATGGGTGAAGAAGTGCTGCGGAGTGGCCTGCCTGATCAAAGACAACCCCCAGAGGTCCTACTACATAAGGGTCTTTGACATCAAGGTAAGGGGATTTAGTGTAGCAACCTATCTAGTGTAACCAGTGGTAAATTGCCTCCCCTGCCCCACAAGTGTTTCTTAGGCAGTGAAATTGTCCACCATGAGAGTTGAGCTATTGACTATTCTGTCTCCCCCCCCCCTTCCACCCTCTCTTCTCATTTTTCAGGAAGGGAAAACCATGTTTGAGCAGGAGCTGTACAATAACTTCTCCACCAACAGCACCAGACCCTACTTTATTTCGTTTGCTGGAGATGTAAGTCCGTTCAACAGTTGGGGAAAACAAAAGCACTATTCCAGAGTGGTAATCTGGTAGTGTCATCAAGCTAATGGATTCTCCGCTTCTTGGAGTTCTCTGGAAAAAAAGGACTCTTCTTGTTTGTTAATGACAGTCATGAAATATGTACATCTGATCTTGAATATCAATTAGAAGTTCAACTTTTTCTCCTCAGGAAAGACATCGGACACAATGTAGGATGTCAAAATAATCATGACCTTAAAGGAATGTTCTTTTCTCATCTTGTTTCCAGTCCTGCCAGATAGGCCTAAATTTTGCTAGCGAGGAGGAGGCCAAGCGTTTCCGAGCAGCCCTCCACGACCTGCTCGGCCGACGACTACGCAAAACCGGTAACTACAACCACCTTGGCAGTGCCGACCAAAGGTCCTCTTGCAGCCTTTACTTCTGAACCCTGCCCGGGGACAAGGGCAAAACTCTTTTCAAGATGTCATCCTCAGCTTTATCTACTTTCTTTTCTCACTCTACTAACAAAACTAAGGGACCAGTCCCAAACCTATTACTTTTGGCACCTACTCCCTTTCTAGTTTGTTCCTAACTGCCCATACTAACCCAGTATGGGCAGTTAGGAACAAATGGGCGTCTCACTGGGCGTCTCACTGGGTAAGAGCGCGTAACGCTAAGACCTTAAAGCAGGGTTTGATTCTGGCCCGGGCTATTTCCTGCATGACTTTCCTTTTCTCTCCCTGCTTTCGTCTCTCTCTCTCGCTCTCTCTCTCTCTTTCTCTCTCTTCCTTCCCCCCCCCCAACTGTCTCAATAAATAAAGGACAAAAGTCATTTTCTCGAGGTTAAAGTAGATAGTTAAGGGGTAGGTCATTCTCGTGCCACGTGGGTCTGGGTGCCCGTCGGGGACGAGGTTCCCGACGGGGACGTCTGTTTCCCCCTCTGGTTGTTCGGTGTTGTAAACTCAGCGGTCCATGTCTCTGTGGCCGTAGTAAACCCAGCACCGTCTCACTGTGGTGAAGAGGGCCACAGCGTGGCTCTCTGTCTGGCTTCCCTCCAGCTCCTCCTGTTTCTCTCTGCATGCTAGGCTTTGAAGCGAGCAGCTCTCTCTGTGAGGGTTCAAAGACAAAGCGGGGCCAGGGTAAAAGTGTGTGTGTGTGTGTGTGTCTGGTGGTGGGGTATACCGGGGACAGCCAGCTCTTTATTCAGTGGTTTTTCCAAGTCTTCTTTTCTTTTTCTTCTCGCGCCGTCTGCTTCTTGAACTTTGCTCAAGCGCAACCTGAGTGAACTGCATGTGTTATGAGAGGAAGAGTTTAGAACTATTGAAAACCGTCAGGATTGGAATCAGGAGTTATGGGGCCGCTGGGAAAGGCTACAGGGGAATGGTCTCTGGACCACCTCTACTTCTCTCTCGCATGCTCTCTACACTGTCATGGCTGCCTTCACTCTGCAAACCCCCCCCAGAAAGGGGGGTGGGGGAGCCTGGGGACTGACATCCTAATTCTTGTTGTCTGTTCAAATTCCGTTAACTAACCATCAGCTTTCCTAAATTGCTGGCCTCACCCTTTCCAGGCTCTTGTTTCCCTAACTCGTCTCCGTCGTTTTCTTTGAGTCGACGCAAGCTTTTGTCGAGTCGGCTCGATTGGAAATGTAACCGTGTTCATTTTGTCTTGCAGAAAAGAGACGCGATCCTCCAAATGGTATGTTAACGGTCGACTCCTCCATTCTCACTACTGCTTTCAAATATCAAGAGTTTGACCTGAAACGGCTTTCTCCCCGAAAGGAGTTTCTGTACACGGGCGGACGCGCTACAGGAAGCTCATGCATGCGCGTCATGTCCACATACGCGCTCGGGATGTTGGAGGCATGTGTGCCGTCAGTTTAGATACGGCTAAGCTACCGAGATAACATTTGTTAGTGAGCACATGCACGCGCTAGCTATATGCAGTCGTGAGCCTGTCAGTTCATGTGTGAGCAAGTGCGTGCGCGCACACACACACACACACACACACACACACAGTCATGTCGACTCTAATGACACAGTGAAGTTCTGCGTTCCCTGAGGGTCCTCCAGGGTTTGCAGCCATATGTGAGCCACATGAGCCCTCTTAACTCAACTTCCAGACCTCCCCCCTCTTCTATGGTACATGACATGGCTGATTTAACCTAGTATACCTAACATTCACTGTACTCCTTCACTTGGAATACTTACAATTGACTGTACTATGTAATCGATACACTTACAATTGACAGTGTTGTTTGTGGTCCACATAGTGTTACTCAAAAGGCTCCTGAGACGTAGAATCTGTGTTTTTCCTCAAGGATTTTTAGAGTGTATTCCTCATCATGATTCGAAAGGTCCTTCAAAGGGCTTTCACAGTGTGGGCTTAATCACCATTTCAGTTTAAATGAGCGGGCATAATTGGGACATATTTGCCCTAGATTTGCTTCTTTGCTTCGAGAGTCAGTTCCTATTTTGTGTCCCTGTCCCTGCTTGCCCCCTCCGGCCCCCACACCTTTTGTCTTCTCATCGTCCGCCATGAGTGGGTACCATGACGACATGAGAACATGTACTTGCACATTTTCAGATGTGCACCACGTGTGAGAAGCTGCATTGATTAGTTACTGTTGGAGTTTCAGAATAAACCTGTGTTCTATGGCTGGTCAAGAATAGTGACTGTCTTGCCTAGCTGCAGTAAGTGTCAGATTGGTGTTATTCTGAAACCAACTGAGATGTAGAGTAGGGTGTGTCTGGACTTGTTTGTGGAATAGACTTGTATCGTTTTGCATAAGTGCTCCATGACATAAAAGAATGGGGAGTGTGTCTCTACACAACTCTTTCAAAGTCACGCATTTCTCTCCAGTCAATATCTGAGACTTCTAACATTTGTAGGGAATCGAGGGATTGGAGTGGGATTATCTGTGGATTACTGATTATGTCAGACTGCTGTGTTTTGTACAGATTATCTCAATCTCGAGGACTGAACTGCTCTCAACAGGACAGTTTTAGTTAGAGGTGTTTTCGGAGAGTTTGATCACTGTTGGTTGGCTCAAAAAGGATGTGGGACCAAATGTTCCATTACGACGATAGTTGGCCCCAGGGAAATATGAACACCGTAATATTAGTCATCTGAAAATGGCTGTGAATTTCAGTATAGCGACTAGTCACACAGAATTCGACTCCACATGAATTGTTGGACACATTTCTCAGAGGAAACGGCAATAAAAACTTGGCCAAACATGGTTTGAAAATCTCAGTCTTGAGAGTCTCTTGGTTGTTCCCATTTATTCCTCTAATCTGTGGGCTAACTCTAAGAAAGCCTGGTTTTAATGTAGCCTATGCGTTCATTGATTGAAGTGAATGATTTTGTTTTTTTTGGAACCCCAGTCATTCTTCCCATTCTTCCCAAGCCCTTTCTGATCCATCTGGGTCAGTGGGTTCAGGGTTTGGGTTGGAAGGCGTTCTCCTCGCTCTCCCACCGAGGAGAAAGTGGAGGAAGGAGAGGAGATGGAGAACACAATTCAGTACAAACAGAGAGGTGTTCTGCACAAAAATCGTCTGCACAGTTTAGTACTTAAACAAATATGATTGGAGATGTAGCCTAGTTAAGACCCCGGCAACTTAAACCTTTTGAACTCATGTTTTAAGGACCGTGAACTCTGTGACCTAGGGTGTGTGTGAGATTGTGTCTGAGAGTTTCTTAGAGAACCTGGTGACCTCACTGCAAGCCTTACTGAAGCCGGCTGATATTGACTAAGTTAGCGTATGTGTGGGGTATTTCTAGTTAGCCTAGTCACTTGTAGGGCAAATGTAGCAAAAAGTGTCTCAACAACAATACCAACCCTGCCCTTAAGTACCAGTGACAAAAAGAAAATGTATTTGGATAATAGATAATACATAGTGTATTATATATTATACACTATATACATAGTGTGACGTGAGACTATGAACAAAGTAACTCCAAACTGATTTACTACCTCTCATGAAGTCATAAACATATACGTTTCCCTAAGATGCTATAGTTCTAACAGGTTTCCCCCTCCCTCCCTCCCTCCATCTCCCTCGTCTTTCCATCCCTCTCTTCACTCCCTCCTCTTCACTCCCCTCACACCCCGCTGCCTTGTCCTCTCTCCTCGCCTCCCTCCTCCAGGCCCTGCTCTCCCCATGGCCACGGTGGACATCAAGAACCCAGAGATCAACAATGTGCGCTTCCACAACTCCCACCACCACCAGCAGCAGCAGCAGCACCACCAGCCACCCCCCCAGCACCAGCCCCAGCCCCAGCAGCAGTCCTACCACCTCAACAACATGCTCAGCAACAGCAGCCTCAACAAGAGGGACAAGAAGGCCAAGAGCAAGAAGGGCAAGAGGCTCACCAAGGCTGACATCGGCACGCCCAGCAACTTCCAGTGAGTGAGAGAGCGTTTAGTGTGGAGTCTGCAGCAAAGAAGCACGACTATGCGAGAGCGTCGTGTTTTTCTGACTAGATTATTTGCCGGGATATGTTTCAAAAAAGGGAGGATTTGAGCACCTTTGTGCTTCTTCTCTGCCTCTCCAGGAACTGTTAAACATTTATATATACCAAATGGAAATAAAGAAATGTTAAGTGTCCGCTAGGTTGTTAGAAGCTTTATAAACGGTCACACAGAACCTTCATAGGTTGTCAAGTTCAGACTGAAATTGAAGTCACAGTTCTAGGTTTGGCATCATCATGTTTAGAGAGGAAAACGCAACACATTGTTCAGTTACGCAACACATTGAGTTGGATAATCAGGTTTGAGGGCGTGCTTCAGAATGTCTTCTGACCCTCTCAATCCCTCAATTGTGTGTGTTTGAACATGTATTGTATGGGTGTCTGAACTTATGCATGCCAAGTGGGTCTTCATGAGGGTCAGTTCTTGCACATGCTAGCCCGTGTGTGTGCATGTGAACGTACATGGAACATGCCGGCGTGTGCGTGTGATGCGCTCATCACTGTCGTGCGTCTCCTTCCTCAGACACATTGGCCATGTGGGATGGGATCCGAACACAGGCTTCGATGTGAGTACCGCAACAATGACACATGCATACACACACACACACACATACACACACACACACACACTGCTGCAAACCGGGGCCCTTTTTTTGCCGCACAATGGTGACCTGTGTGGTTGATGCATGGTTGACCCACACAATGGCCTCTTGTTACACACAACGCATACTTAGCAGGCATCCATGCTTTCATGTAGGCCTTCTGCAACCCACGATTATTCCAGAAGCTTGACTTATTTATTTATTTTTCATGTTTAAATGACTGGAGGTATTGTTTTTATATTTTAAAAAGTTGATATACATGTATTTTAAGGCTGTATGTTCGCCACAAATTAGGAGCAGCAAACTGAATTTGAAGCAATAAAGCGGGTCGGTCGCTTGATAAAAACAAAATGGTCAATTAACCAGCTGTAATGAATGTGACTGATTGAGCACCATTCTCTTGGCCATAATTGTGTATTTACTTGACTGGTCATGAATCTCAATCACTATTTCTTCCACCCTTCATGTCAGAACAGTCTCGAAATGAAACTGGGGAATTTTGGATCAAAATAGTTTGCAGATTGGGGACAATAGATTAAAGAGCACCCAAGCTTATAACACAGAGCTGCACACGGAAGAAGATGACTTTGCACATTTTAAAGGCCTGTGAACAGTAATGAGTCATTATTGTAACATTGCAAGTGTGATTGTAAGCCAGTCCATGCAACCACAGATGTAATCCTGCTCCTCCTCCACTAGATGTCAGACTGGGGCCTCTGCTGACAAACAGTGTCACCACTACAACAGAGCACTGTTATGTCTCAAACATGAGTTAAAACTGTTACCGTTTACAAAACAAAGTCTTGAATATACAGCCTATTTTACAATGGTTAAGAATAAATATGTTGTGCACCCCAATCAATACTTCAATTGACCATTTTATTTGAGTACATGCATGTACATTTCACTGGAATGTGTACTGTCTTAGTTAGCTGCTATTGGTTTCTGAGATATCAATGGTTTCCAACCACAACTATTCTCTGCTTTAGCTAAAATCCCCAAAGATTTGTGTGAGTTTCCTGACGCTCTCGTCATTGTCGTCGTCCCCCAGCTGAACAACCTGGACCCAGAGCTGAAGAACCTGTTTGACATGTGTGGCATCTCAGAAGCCCAGCTGAAGGACAAGGAGACCTCCAAGGTCATCTACGACTTCATCGAGAAGAAGGGAGGCGTGGAGGCTGTGAAGAACGAGCTGAGGAGACAAGGTGAGCTCTCCTGGAACCACTGCCACACACACACACACACACATATATACGTATACATACTCGCATATATATTTGTACACACTATATATACACACACACACCTTAATTCACAAACACTCCCATATATACTTGTACACGCTACATGTACAGACGCACACTTTGGAATGAACACTGATGAAATTCTTTTTTCAAATAAATATTCCAGCAATATTCTTTGGGGATACAAGATTATGCAGATTATTTGCAAGTTGCTGCTTAGACCCAAAATTTGGGTTGGAGATGTGTGCAGGCTAAGTGGTGTACAAGAGGGTTAATCCCCCTTCCATGAGGCCTTCAGCATGCATTACACTGAGACGCTCCGTTGCAAAGGGCCACATTTTGACCAGTACTATCGAGAGTAGACCAGGGACATTTGTAAAGACTGTCTAGTACTTGGATGTACTTGATTTCAGGACAATTAATCATATTGGATCACCTCAATAACTTTCCAATACTTTCCAAATACTGTGACAAAACATCAGGCCTTATTTGCAGTTAGACGTGTGGTGCCCCAGTGTTGAGATGATGTGATGTTTTTCCCAGGGCCGCCCAGGTGGTGTGGTGGGTAACTATCTGACTGTGAGGCTGTCAGTCTGCTTGTGTGTGTCAGTTCCATCGCTGTGTCTCTCTCTCGCACTCGCGCTCACTCGCGCTCTCTCTCTCTGCTCCACCCTTCTTTCTCTTCGCTCTCGCTCTCTCTCTCTCTCTCTCTCTCTCTCTCTCTCTCGCTCGCTCTCGCTCTCGCTCTCTCTCTGCTCCCACCCCTCCATCCTCCAATCTCATTGTCATGCACCTACCCACTGCGTGCACGTAGTCATGCGGTGGCTCTCACCTGTGCCTGTCACTCATCGAGACAGACAGGGCCCCTGGACTGTGTCTGGTCTGAGTCTCTGCCAGGTGTTGACTGTTTACACGGTTTAAACCTATGCATGACCAGTCGCCGCAGCGTTCTACCGTAATCTTATCATCACTTGGGTGAAGTAGCATTAAACTTGATGGTCGCTTTGCGCACATTGCGGCCGGTAAGTTTGAGTGTCTCTTGCTCTCCCACACACACACGAACCCCTCCCGCCCCCCACTGGGCTCTGTCAACTCCTCTAATAACAGCAGTGTTCTTGCATGGATTGAAGGCTTGCACAGTGCTGTTTTTAGTTTGACTGCCTCGTGTCTGGGGTGCTGTCTGTGCTGGAGTGATTTGGATGCTCATCAGTGTGTGCGTTTTCCGAAACGTTCGTTTTTTCAGAGCCTTAAAAATTGTTCATTTGTAAAAAGTGCCAAAGTGAGCTTTTAATGGTGATTAGAATGCCAATCTCCCAGCTAGTCTGTAAAAGGAAACCTTGAAACGTTTTTTTTATTTATTTTTTTTACTTTTAATGTGACCTCACTCTCTTTGTCTCCTTAGCCCCACCTCCACCTCCTTCTCGCGGGGGCCCCCCTCCTCCTCCTCCCCCCCCTCACAGCTCTGCCCACACCCCCCCACCACCTCCACCCCCGTCTCGGGGAGGGCGGGGCGCTCCCCCACCCCCTCCTCCCTCCCGCGCCCCGAGCTCCGCCCCTCCCCCCCCACCCCCCTCCAGACCAGGCGCCCTGGGCGCGCCTCCCCCGCCCCCTCCCCCGTCCCGGGCCGCCGGCGGTCACGGAGGCCACCACCACCAAGCCCCGCCGCCGCCTCCCCCCTCGCACGCCTCCATCGCCCCGCCGCCCCCGCCCCCGGCCCAGCCGCCCCCGTCCGCCGGGGGAGCCCCTCCGCCCCCACCACCCCCGCCCCCCCCTCCGGGCCCCCCGCCCCCTCCAGAGCTGGACGGCCTGGGAGGCGGGGACTCGCCGGGCTCGGTGGGTAAGTCGGCCCTGCTGGACCAGATCCGGGGCGGCGCCCAGCTGAAGAAGGTGGAGCAGAACAACAAGCCGCCGTCCACGGGCGTGGGCCGCAACGCGCTGCTCGACCAGATCAGGCAGGGCATCCAGCTCAAGAATGTGAGTGGACCCTGCAGGGACACACGGTCATCGCACTACGGTTTATGACCGATCCCCATAGATCCACTTAGAGCTGCCCTAGAGTTGATGTGAAGAACCGAACAATATATATATATATATATTGTTTTTTGGGGGTTGTTGCTGTTTACACCTCTTGGCATGAGTTTAAACCTAGAAAACAATGATGGCATTGTCACAGAATCAGTGTTCCATTGAACTTTTAGTGTCACATGACTCTTTGCTTTTTTGAGCATTTGGGTGTGTGTGTGTGTGTGTGTGTGTTTCTCGTAGGTTCCGGACAGCCCAGAGTCTGGCCCCGGGACGCCAGCTCCCTCGGCGGGCATTGTCGGGGCTCTCATGGAGGTGATGCAGAAGAGGAGCAAAGCCATCCACTCTTCAGGTGAGCCTAGCGCCTGCCACACCAACTCACCTGACACCTACACAGTTCATCTTCCAGTACCTTCACTTAAAGACACACAACACCAACAAGAAGAGCGCTGAGGCAACGTTCTGTGCAGATGTGTTATTGGTTTTGCGTGTGACAGATCATACAATATTGACCTCAAACGTTTTTTTGTTTTTAAACCTCAAACGTCTCTCTCGTTCTCTAGATGAAGATGAGGATGATGATGAGGATGAGGATTTCGAGGACGATGATGAATGGGATGACTAGCTGCCCCTGCCCCTTGTCACAGTTTGTCGCGAAGACTGTCCCTCAAACAAATCTTCCAAAACCCGACTAAAATTGTAATGTAAATGGTGTATGAATTCTCTGTGTATTTATTGTTGCCTTTATTTGCTTTCATTTTATTAATCTGTGCAATACCTCATTCATTTAATCGGTAGAAAGTTGTCACACATGCTCTGTAAAGTGTCTCCACCTTCCCTGTTATAGAATGCACTCAACACCATTAAAAGCATGACATGATGGTGTTATAAGCGGTCAAAACTGCTTAGGTTAGACAACCGTTCATTAGATTACTACTTCGCCAGACTAACTCTTCTCCTGACACTGCAGGGGGCGGGCTGATTGACAAGCCATGCAGGAGACAGTCGACAAAGACAACTCTGTGACGGTGACCTCCAGTAGTTTGATATTCCCGGATAAACTGTGTGCAATTCTCGATGGGATATATTTTTTATTAGTGTGTTACTTTGAATGTTCTTTTCCCTTGTCCGCGAAGTAAGGGAAATGTACGTTAACAGGTGGACGGGATCCTATTGTGTTGTAATTGTTGGTTGATGCGAGATAACACTATTTTCTTACCCTACTTTTTTGTGTACCTTCGATTTTCTTATTGAGATCATAGCCTAGCAGTTATTTTTTCATGAGTAGTCCACCCTCCAGATGATGAAGCCCTATGTGTACTCAAAGGTTGTGTATTTAAGGCTGTTACTTTTTTGCACAAATTGAGTATTGAATTCACTACAATAGTTAGGTGTTGTGTTGTTTTTGTTCTGACCATAAGCTGGGAAAATGAAGGCCTTCATATCTCATCTTGGGCTACTTGAGCAATTTATGCTAATTAGCAACTATCTTGGACAGTTGCATCCAGTACTTTGAAGTGGTCAAAGTAATGAGGGGCACTCGATTTGAGTCTCCTCTTCCTCAATGCCCAATAAACGCTATCAAAAGAGTAATTCATCAAAACAAACTCTCCCACACACACACACATTCTTGCACACATGTACTTATGGGGACTTAATTGGGTTTTGTGCGGTTTGTCTTTGTTTCATGTTGTTTTTCTTCCCTTTTGTATATCTGGTTGCAATTCCCCCAACATTTTCCCCTTCCCCTTCTGTAGAAGTGATGGGAGTACCCCTGGTATCCTCTGTCCAGTCAGTGTTCCTACTAAGATGCTAATTTACAAATGCCCTATCCTGTTTAATTACAAACCATTACTTTTATGCAATGAGTCTGTGAATGCCACCTGTTGACAAAAATGGCAAATAATGAACCAAAATTGGCATTTGCAAGAATCGTCTTGAACTGTTTTGGTTTGACTCCTACAAAATATGGACAAAGATGCCTTCCATTACACAGTATATACAGGAGTAATGGGATGCTATTTTAACTGTAATCGTCTGTCTGAATTTTTACCATCCTTCATCGAAGCTGTTGCTGCATTAAAGAACCATGATACTGACATCAAACCTGTAAAATGGGTTGGAAAAAAAGCAATGAAATTACTAAATTGTACACTTAAATAAATGTTAATATTTACAGAGAACCTGTTGTGTGTTATATACATAGTCCGTCAATCACTCTTGTAAAATACCAATTTCATAATTTGTACCGCCCTTCTATGTTTAAAACTTAGGTTTAACCCTTGTGTTATCTTCGGGTCATTCTGACCCTCAGTCGTTGTGACCCACCGTCGTATTGCGACAACTTTACCGCATACAAAAACAAAGTAAAGCAATTTTGTATTTTTGTAAGCATGCGTCAGACCCCCCACATTGCGAAGGTTAAAAGAAAATTATTTTTATTTGTTTTTGTATTGGGTAAAATTGGGTAAACACAACGATGGTTCGTTATGAACCTTTGGGTCATGTGACCCGAAGGCAGCACAAGGGTTAAGTTACTGAATATTATTCCAATGCTACTTGTGTAAAGAACATTTTTACTGGGATTTCATCTGAGGGCATAACTAAGGTTGATTGTAATTGCTACTGCTAATTTGTCTTCTAGGTACCTATGAAACCACAAAGGTGCTCCCTCAAGTAACTATTTGAACGGGCCTTATAATCGGGCGAAGCAGGTTCATGCTGGAGACTGGGGCGATATTCAGCACCACCGTCACATTACGCAGCCTGACACTCCTTCAGCTAGGGCCAGAGCAGGTACTCACCCACACCCAGAATGTTCAACGCGTTTCTCCTGTTCCCTCTACCACCCGGCCTCCACCTTTGGTGCTGTGTACCCTCTACCAATAGGGGAATGTGTATTGAGCTCTGCCTCGATGTCGAGACAGTGTGTCAGTTGGTTACTGCTGGAGAGCCGGTGCGAGTAGAACCATCTCCGCCATGACCGATATGAGTATTCTCAAAAAACGTTCTTATTCTAGGCCCCACTAACTGAGTCTTCCTGTCTGAATCATTATTAATACATGATTTGTTTGCTGTACTCCTACACAACTTTTTAAATGCAGTTCATGTTCCGGAATGTTTAATTCAGGACACTCTTTCAATGAAAAGAAAATGCCTAGGACTAATTGAAATCTTAATTGTTCTTTGTTAAATTAGATTTGAGAGGGTGGTGATAATTTTCACATCTATAGATAATTACACTACACCGTGCAGTGCTACTTTGAGTGACACCCTAATAGCAATCCATTCTTTCATAACTTTTCCAGTAGGGTGTTATACATGACGTTTACTGTCACAATATGTCTTGTATTTTTCTGTTTCATCTTAGTCTCAGCTAAAATAAAAATGTCATTTTCCACAATTAATAATGGATGACATTTCTCTGAAAGGGCGCGCTCTCTCACACTAGAGAGACATTTAATGGAAGTTTCTCCAGTGGGAAGCGTGTTTGCTCTGAACAGCTGCAAAACAAAGTTAGGAATTAGGATCCTATCCAAGACAGACACAACGTGACAACGCTGGATTAGAAGCAATTCGGTTACAGATAGTACTAACACTTTGTCATTTTGTTCCCAGCCATTGCTGTTCTGAGTGTATGAATTGAAGTTTATCTTTAGGATCCTTGATGAGCTGCAATTATGCCAGTTTGTAGTTGCAAATACTGCGATGTAAGAGGGTCTTTGCCGTTGTTTTGATAACGATTGACACCAAGGACCAGGTGTTGCTTAAAGCTGGCAGATAATAATAACACAGATGATTAACGGGGTTAAACCAGCCATGTGCTGTCATAAGCATTACATAACTGTTGTTACAACAATATTCTAAACTATTGTTTATTTTAATTCAGTATTTTCAAGACGTGATTTTGTGTTGAAAACTGTCTGTGAAAGGACCATTTCTCTGGCTCTGTCCCCATGGCTTTGACCCCATTCTCCCATACAGTCCGACTGCAGCCTGGTTATCAAAGTAGCAAACAATTTAATACAGAAGTCATATGCAATCCAATATCTTATGGTCCTCTGCACACCACATAATGTTTTTACAAATTACACAGTAGATACAATCCTACTTGTATATTATTGTGTTAATAACATTAAAATATTTAGTTTTAAATTACATTATTTAGTTATGAATTGTAAGAAGTCATCATGTAAGTTGGATTAATACAAATACTTAGCCAAAAAGTGTAACAAAGGTCTCATATCACAAAAATAAATACAGTTTAATGTTGGTGAGCAATTGTGCAGAAGATTTTCTTGTCTTGAGATAAACATCCTTTGCTTTGTCCGAGAGGACCATCAATCCCGTCAATTTGAGAGATGGTCACTTTTGGACATTCACCTATTGGGAGAAAGATGTTATTCTTCATATCACTGATCGACAACTAAACAAGGACAGATATAATCTTATCGTAGATAAGTAGATGAGTAGGTGGATATTTTGGTCCTGAGAAACCTCAAGAGAGAACACGTGAAAGAGCAAGACATTTGGCATGGTGAGAGATATAGCCTGGCATACCAGCAGTTGTTCTTAAGCAGTGATAATTGTGATGGAGGTCAGTTTAAGTTCACACATAATCTGCTGGGAGACCTACCAGTACATGCTTGACCAGTTATTCATGTTTTTCCATCGCACAGAGCAAGCTCCTGCTGCTAGCCTCTGTCATCTCATTCACAGTTGTGCTGATAGTATCTTTGTTTATGATGCTTGTGATGCTTGTAAAACATTTTAAAGGATAAGGGTTTATGCACACACACACTCGTATACACACATTAATGTTGTATATATGTAACTAGTGAATGTTTTGCAATTTAAAAGGAAACGTTCATGTGAGCTGATATAGGTTAGTGAGGCCCTATTTGTTTTGTAACTCCCCTTCAACTGCACTGCTGACTGCCTACTGGGGTATCTACCCTCCAGTTTGTTTATTAGGTTGCCGTGATATCATTCTCGTGCATCCATGCTCCAAGCCATTTGTCATATCGGCCAGGGGTGAAAATGTCCATCTATAAATAACTTCTCTAAGTGGGAAGAATTCGCAGGGTTGTGAGGGCTGTCATCCAATAATAGCAGTGTTTCCACGTAGGAGGTTTAATTACTTTTGGAAGAGTTTAGAAGAGAACCCATCTATGTTTAAATACAGTGCAGACTGACACCTTTTAATTGACTGTCCTCAAAGCCTTTGTTTGCCTGTTTGCAGTTCTACAAAAAAAAGTGTTGACAAAAACGTATGCCCCTTAAATGTATTTGTCAGTCACAATTAGCCGTACACATGCTATGCTTACTCTTTTGAGAGATCGTATGCTGCTCCCACGAATGGCCTCCATGAGGTCGTCTCTGCCAGACCTCTGGGGTGCCAGGGGACAGCAGGGGTCATCTTTCCTCTTCCGCAGGGAAGGCTTCAGGGAATTCCTCAGCTCCTTTAGGATGTCGGTGCTCTCCTTTTCGTTGGAGCCGTTTTTGCCCTTTTTGGATTTGGATTTCTTCGGACCCGGCTGACCCTTCACCCCGTTCGAACCTTCGTGCTGTTTTATCATATCCGCAATCTTCCTGGTTGGTTTGTTCTTCTCTGAAGAAGTTGATGGGGGAGGGGGAGGCGGAGGAGGAGGGAGGACCTTGTTTGAGGTGAGGTGGTTACGTGTCAGTTTTTGAGGGCACTCATCTAATGTCTGGTTCGACCTGTTTTTAGGTTTGGAACCGGACACTTGGCCTGTAGGGTTGGCAACTGCCTGTTTTGTGACTGGTAATTCTGGAAGGCCTTGTTCCCTTTGCTGTCGCAGTCTCCTCTGCCTCTGTCTGTCCTGGTTGCGGGTCAGGATGCTGGTGGCCGTCATCCTTGGGCCGGGTAGGTCGAACTGGTACCCCAGCTTCAGCAAAGTGGTGTTGTCTCTCAAGAGCTGCACCATCTCCATCTCCACCTGGCCCCCGCAGATGTGCCTCTGGTTGTGGAAGCGTAGCTCGACGATAGTCCTGTTGTGTTGGAGAGATGCCAACAGGGCCAAGAGGCCTCGGCCAGATACAAAGTTCGACTCGACGTTGAGGTTGGTGACGGAGCGGTTTTCCCGCAGCATCTTTGAGATGGCGAAGGCCACGCGGTCGTCGGCGTGGGTGTTTGCGAGGCTGAAGACCTGCACGTGCGTGTTGGCGCTCAGGGCTTCCGCAAAGCGCAACAGGGTCTCTTGGGAGATGTCTTCGATGTTGTTGAGGTTGAGCTCCGTCATGGCGGGATCGTCGTGAAGGATCTGTTCCAGGGCCTCGTCGATCACGATGGGGTTCCCACTCAGCCTGTCCGAGGTTGCGTTAAGGTTGAGGTCTGTGGTTTCGGTCCCCAAGTCTTTCTTGCAAAGTCCTTTCTCTGGATTCCCGCATGGGACGTCGGCATTCGTACCACATCTGTCCGATGTTGGAAAAGGCTCCTTTTTGCACTTGTCTTTCTTCTCTTCATCATTTTCCTCATCTTTGGCACCCCCTCCATCAGTTAGGCCTTTGTTGTTCTCTTCATTGTCCTTGGACCCAGTGATGTTGCTGTCACTCTGTGTTCCACATTCCCTTTCACTTTTATCTGATGGTTCCTCCTCCTCCTTGCTTTCCTGCATTCACAGGGTGAAACATGTGCTTGTGCCCTCACTCACTTACTCTCACACAAAATCCTTAGAGTTGGTATTTCTCTGACAACATTTTTTAAATACTTTTTTTTCCTATTTACCCATGTGCAAGCATTTGTGGTTAGTACTGTTCACCTTGTGGGATCCATTATGTGAATGTGACTTCTGTCAAAGTTGACTTTGTTACTGTACTATGCTAAACAGTGAGATTTAACAGTATATTTTGTTAGTGTTTTACATTTTTTTTATGTGTCAGATTATTTAACATTTAAGACATTTTGTCAAATTTTCACCATTTCATAACTCCAAGTGTTGTTTTGTTTTAAGATCCCTAATATATATATGTACTTAACTTGTATTTAAGAACTATAATAATAATATTTATTCTTGTTAATTCCTGCTCACTTCATCCTCATCTACCCTTACTCACCTGTTGAGCACATGATTCTGAATTCCCATCCAACAGCTTCAGAGTCTCATCCTCAAAGTATTTCAGTAGTGCCACCCTACTGAAGGTGCCTATCGGAGTCTTAGCTGTCTGGTCTTTCTGCCTCAGCCCAATCGGGACGTTGTCGTCAGGGTCGATGTCGGCCAATTCGCTCTCCAGTTCCTGGAGTTCCTCAGAAGTCAAGGTGGCCAGCAGCTCTTCTTCGTCCACCTCCTCGTATCTTCCCAGCTCCTTGTGGTACCCAAAGGTACTCATGGTCGGACTTTTGGAGTCTTCCACCTGCTTTAATGAAGCCTGAAAGGGAGTCGTTTAAGTGTGAGACCAGGGAGCTGATACAGTTTGAGTGGTTTGGAAAGAGACAGCAAGAGCTCTTGTGCATCTAATCTTCTTTAGCTTCCAGAGGAGCCTTTAAGGGAGGGGGGGATGAAGGTTGGGGGGCAACCAAGTGCCTTCCAGTGACGTTCTTGTCTTTTTTTAGGGTGGGGGGGGGGGTCAATTAGAGGTTTACAGGAGGAATGTGAAGCCCACTTAGTGTCAGTTGGGAGACCTGTGGCAAGCTTGTGCCTACCAAGAAATGAGCCCAACAAAGCCTGGGGGACACATCAAAGATGGAGCTTGATAGTGTTACATAATGTCAGGACATACTGCATAGGTTTATCATGCTGCTATGTACTGTAAACACTTATTTTCCAAGTGGGAAAGAGATGCTTGAGTATAGTGTCCAGTACAGAAATGTCATTTATCAAGACAGCTTACTTTAGTGTCTTGTGTGCTACACAAGTACAAGTAGTACAAAATTAGAAACAGGAGAATTAGTGTTTTGAAGGTTGTTGAAGCATTATCTAATGGCGCTATGGGGGACAGCATCACAAAGTTTTGCTGTATCATGCCATGTCATTCATTTGAACATGATCTTTTTAAATACAGGGTTAGCACGATTAAGTTACCATAATAGCCTTACAGATATGCTTGTTGACCAGTTTGATCTGAAGTGAGCTTCAAACACAAGCTATGCCAACTCTGAGAGACATGTTAAATGAATCTAGGTAACTTCTGTGGGTTGTACCAGAAGGGAAGATATTTGTGCCTCTTTTAAATCTGATTCAGGACAAGTGAACAAGATTTAAGTTTCAACTAACTTTGTCTTGTTTGGTGATAACATTGCTCTCTAGTGGAAATCAGGGGGACTGTCTTGGCATGTATTCTGTGTATCTGTGTATCTGAAAACATATTTGTTTTTTACATGTTTAATGTTTCATATTAAATCACATATTAGATTTTAAGAGACTGTTTGTTTTTTACAAAAATGTCTGTGTGCATCAGACTCAAGGCACTTTCTTTCAAATAATTTATATGCAGTGTCACAACTTATTTGGGAAGTCTGTTGATGGAAGTCAGATGTTTTCCATTGACAGCTGAGGGCATGTTTGTTGTTGATGCAGGCCATAAGGTTATTTTTATAAAGATGACCTACTTTAATTATCTCTCTTTAGGAATGCAGGTCAAGCCACTAAACTGAAGTGCTGTGGAGGTTCACAGCACTCACATGGTAGTAGTCAGTGTTGAACTCCATTTGTTGGCTAACAGCATGTTTCATTGAGGAGCATAGGAATAACGGTTGTTAAAGGGACGGTTAACAGTAAAAAAAACTACACACACACTTTTTTGTGTCTGTGTAGAAACCTTATGTTTTAGACTTAATTACAGTAAAACAACTTGTATTTTCTTTAAATGCTTCTTTAAAATGTTTTATTACAGGGCTCATCTGAAAAAAAGGGCTTAGGTCTCAATGTCAATACACAAAATAAATACATGTTAAATTATAAAACATTCTTCATTTAGATTTAATTTACTTTTGTATGTCTTAGGAGCAAATCTACAGTAGCTGGTTATGTCTCTTTCAGTGGAATAATAAACGTATAAGCTCCATGCAAGGTTGTCCCATTCTTCAACATTTGACCGGACTGAAACAGGGTTTAGACATTAGGCCTTAAATGACAGACCTTTCAATATCCCTTAACATCTAAAACATGGATATGGACCATGACAATTGTCAATCATTTGAAAAGCATGACTAGATACATCTCAGTTACTAATCACAAGCTGTCAAGCATGACATACATTATTTTAGCATATCCCCTTTCTACCTCTGTGACTCTTTACAATGGTGGATCTACATTTTAATGGAAAGTGACAGGTAATATGCGCTCAAAAACATGAAGTAACCTCTGTTTAGTCAGCAGTGTTTTGGATTTTCAGTTTTCAATACAGATAATCTTGCCATATAAATCTTGCTCCTTGTACAGGAGGTAGTCTCTCAGTCTAGGTGGGAAGGGGGCGGAGGCCATGATGTTGGGGTCAGCCAGTCTTTTTGGGGTAATCTGCTTCCTGATGATTAGTCGGCACAGGTGTGATAAAGAACGGGGGTTCCCTGTTTGTCAGAGGTGTTTACCAAGCAAAAGATTAGTATAGATTAGAAAAATATATATAAACAAAGCTAACAAACATGATAGATCATTTTATTTCTCACCCAATATGTTGCATATCTGAGGCCACTCTTTGTGCTTAGCCAGGATCTGTTTCAGTTTGGTACAGAGTGGCACGAGACAGACATAGTCTAGAAGGATCCACACCGCCCTGCCAGCTAGATGCACCAGCCAGGAAACACTGATGAAATCACAGAGCTGGATGACAGAGATGACAACAGAGACACGTGATACCAAAGTCATAAATGTCAGACAAACACAGTGGCAGTTAGACATGAGGTCAGGTGATGGATAACCTTTTGTTCCATTTTGGAGATTGACTCTTATTTACAGTAATTACAATGTATCATAACACCTGCAAGCCAACAACGGTGTTGTTGAAGCCTTCAGACCAAAGGTCAATCAACAGCATATCACCTCATTACCTCACACTCCCATGGCTACCAGGAACTTACAGGAACTTTTTCGTCTCTGTGCCCAGACTCCTCTACGTAGTCCAGGTTGTCTCCATGGTTACAATCAAAACATGTCTCTGCGTCGTAGCCGTTGTTAAGCAGGAGACGCATCATCATCTCGTCACTCAGGCAGTACTGCAGGGCGGTGGGAAACACGGTGTCGCTGACCACCGTGAAGTAACAGTTGACGTCTGCCCGTTTGGCCAGTAGAAGCTTCACTATCTCATACCGCCTGGCTCTGACAGCCACTAAGAGGCAGCGTAGGGGATCCAGGTCAGATTTGGCTCCTTTGTTCAGCAGCATTTTTGTGCAAGTCACGTCTCCATTGGAGACCGCAAAGTACAACGCGGTTCTTCTCATGTCTCCGTAGTTTTCAGAGATGTGAGATTCGAGGACGGTGTTGACATCGAAACCCTTCTCCACCAGTAGCTCCAGACACTGAACATGGCCTCCGTCTGATGCAGAGTGAACAGGACTTTGTCCTGACAACCTAATGGCTCTTCGTGTGGTTTTAGGGATTAGGGTTCTCAGTGCCCTGATGGAGAACATGTTTAGTTCTCAACAAAATATCTTATTTAGAGCCAATACAATTCTAAACCCCCTTTCTAAATGTTCACTTCACAGCCCAGACTCTAAAAGGCCCCCAAACATTTCTACCTTTTATTTACACATTGGAACCTACAAGTAGGCCTACAAAGTTCAACATTTTAGGAAAATCATAAAAAAACATCTCCCTGACATTTACCAAATTGGGCCTCCTTGACTTCTATCGAGTTGCTTTTGCTGAGTTTAGATGATCTCAAGCCATATGGCGGATTTGAAAACGCGGTCTGCAGTGAAGCCAATTGGAAAAGAAAACATGCTAAATGTTTAAAATGTTGAACTGTCCCTTTAATTCATGACAATAATGATTAGGTATGTACTCACAGGTAATGCCCTTCATAGGCTGCTCGGTGAAGAGGTAACTGTGAGCATAGACTGGGGATGTTGGGATTGGCTCCATGCTGTAGCAGGAGGTCTATACAGTCTGGATTCCCAGATCCAGCAGCGTCGTACAGAACACTGTCTCCATTGGGGGCCTGCGCGTTCACATCGCCCCCTCCATGTGTGGCGGGGAAATGCAACTTTTAATATACTCAGACCGAAAAAGAATATTTGCATGCCATGTCCTGAATGGTAGGCTTAATTGCGGAAACGTGTAAATGTAAGACTTTTGTTAAATGCTAATGGCTTCTCACCATGTTTAATGAGGAGTTTGAGAACCTCCGCGTGGGCGTACTCTGCTGCGATCCCTAGTGGAGTAACTCCGTGCTGGTCTGTCTCGCTGACATGGCCTCCATGGTCTAATAGCAGCTCCATAATTTCAGTGCAACCCACCATGGCAGCCTCATGAGTGGCCGTCCACTTCTTCTGACACACCTGCTCCACCCGCGCCCCTCTTGTAATAAGCGCAGAAGCCATTTCGTATGATCCTGATCTAACGGCTGCATGGTTGAAATAAGATGAAATATGAATAGCTAATTTGGATATTCTGACCAAAATAGCTGTATACTTGGACTAATATATTTAATTGTTAACAAAGATAGTGTAGTCTACCATGTTTTTTATGCATCAGGCCACACGATTACTGCAAAACTCATCTTTTTAAATCTTCAGAGATAATCGCTAGGCCTAATCAGGGTTGGGGAGTAACGGATTACAAGTAATCGGATTACTGTAATCTGATTACAAAATAATTGTAACTGTAATCCGTTACTTTACTGGCAGAAAAATGTAATCGGATTACAGATACTTTTGAAAAATATTGAGAATTACTTAGAGATACTTTTACATTTGGGAGTAGTCGATTTTCTTAAAAAAAAATGTATCCTGTTAATTGCAAAATTGGCTGTTTTATCATTGGCCATTTTCTCGGTGACGTTTCAGATTTGCTTAACAGACACGCTAGCTTGTTAAAGCTTTGAACATGGCTGCCTAACAAAGTCAAACGCAATCGCATACATCATGTCGCACCAACACACTGCATTTTTCTCCTGGTGTTGAAACCATCAATTTCCAAAGTAGTTCCAGGTTAAGTAAACAAACGTCAACTGGTTAAACTAGGTTTTGAAAGTAATCCAAAAGTAATGGAAAGTAATCAGATTACATTACTGAGTCTGGGTAATCCAAAAGTTACGTTACTGATTACAATTGGGGATGGGTAACTAGTAACTGTAACGGATTACATTGAAAAAGTAACCTACCCAACCCTTGGGCTAATAGGCTATTATTTCATTGTGTCTTCACTTCGCTTGGAGCGGTCAAATACCTGTATGATACACACCTAATACTAATGGCGACTCATTCTTGGCGTTGGTGTTGTTCGGACACACTCCATGTTCTACAAGCATTTTCACATTCTCAACTAGACCAGCTTTAGCAGCTAGCGTTAGCAACGTCTCCCCTTCTGTCGTCCTCTCCTCCAGAGTTAGCCTACAAGAAGCTGGCAGATAGCAAAGTTACTCTGATTGATTGATAACATTTCAAATGATTTCTTATTGAAATATCCCCGTATCTCTCCCACATCAAAACATATCGATACTAACACCCATAATGAGACATTGCAATTTTTTTGTTTGGGCTTACATTGGTCAATTCAAATAGGTCATGTTTCATTTGGCAGTCAGAGGCCCAACCTTCACTTGATATGAGTTTAGTTTAGCATCCATCTTTGTGTTTGTAGGTTTTTTGAGGTATGTGTAACCCTCATGGGAAATGGACCTCATATGTTTTTGGTGCTCTCACCGAACAAAACGATCTCCAGCACCTGGATCAGGGGTTGGGCCGCTGCCTTGTGGATAGGGAACCAGCCTCGGTCATCTGTTTTTCCAAAGCCAGCTGGGAATTCTGATAGTTCCTGTAAAGCGAATATATCACCTGGGATGGAAATGGGCCAAATAAAATGATTACATTTTCCAACTGGGGAATGGGTGGTCCACAGGTGTCAGTATGATATAATACATATAATCTTTATTCACTTTTGTGAGATATTCCATCAGGCTGATACAGGTAAAACATGTATGGTACAAAATGGAACCAAATGGAAATTGTTTATTAACACAGAACACAATGGTAATAGTTTTTATGTTTTCATTTTTGGTAAAATCTCTAAAATGTGTCATTTCAATGCATGCGATTAAGGCAACAAATTATGTATGCATGAACTGTCAATTCTTGAAATTAAAACACATTTGTTGATGCAAGAATAAGAATACAAAGTAGTCCAAACTGTGATGGTGCTTCCTTTACATGTAGGCACCCATTGCCCAATGTATGTAAACAACTTGTAATATGAGATCTATAATAATAGATTTACCTTGCTCAATGGCCTTCAAGATCTTCAGATGGTCATTGCTTGAATTCAAGTATCAAAACAAATGACATTGTGCAAAGTGAATTATCATTATCATGTAAGCAAAATGAAGCTGTGCCCTGAGTCAATTTGCAACCTTTTTTGTCCCACCCACTTTACCTCTCTAATGTTGAAAGATATTCTTTCTGACAAGACTCATGAATGCTCAACTGGATGGAATAGTGTAGAAGCTGGTCTTCATCCATGTCATCAGTAGGATTTATTTCTTAGAGTAAATATAGAGTATGAGCATGATTAGGCTGTGCATGGCCCACTTAAATCTTTGCTTTAAATATCGTACTGTAGACTTTGCAATACAATGTAAATAGCTTTGGCACTCAACAGAAACATCCATTCATGTCTTACTTGATTGGTTTGCAGAAAATGTCAGGGATGTCAACTTGTTGCTTTGAATCTCTGAAATATTGGTCAGTTAAAGTCACGTATTGTACACAGCTACACCGAACAGTCAGACTGTAGGGATATTATCATGTCTGAACTGAACAACCCCTCTGCTACTGACACTTCACATATACTCATGCTATTTTTAGCTCTCACCTGCTGTGGTTATAACTGTGTATTTAGCATGCAGACCATACCATAACATTAAAGCAGTGTGTAGTTGTGTAAGCGATATATATGTTCTAATGACAAAGGTAATTACAGAGACATTTTTATGAATATTCATTCCATTAGTTTGCTGGAAATTGTTTGCAGTAAGAATATATCCGTTGGCAGACTCAGTGAACTGGATTAAGGGAAAGACATAATTTGTGAGGAAAAAATTTGAAACAGTTTTCAATACTACTTTGGTATAGGTGATGAAAGTGTCATATGACACAAGATAATTCATTACACAGACTTGAGTGCGGATACAAAACACATGGTCTTCGATATCTATGAACGTGGCAGAGCTACAGGCTGACAAATCTGTAAATCACATTGAAAATCTGTACTGTCCATTTGTGCTTTTAAAAAACATGCAGAAATATGTATTTATCAAAAACCAAATATTTACGTAAAGGGACATGGAAAAATGTATCCACACTCTAAAATACAT
The DNA here is from genome assembly GCF_963692335.1 of Osmerus eperlanus. NCBI lineage: Eukaryota > Metazoa > Chordata > Actinopteri > Osmeriformes > Osmeridae > Osmerus > Osmerus eperlanus. The sequence continues at coordinate 15,254,644 of NC_085022.1, forward strand.
GAAAAGAACATACTTATAAAAAATTATGATATGATGCATTCATTTAACATCAGTAATTCAAGCAAATACAAACAGCATACATGCTGGCATTATGGACAGTTAATACTCATCTCTTTCCCTTTTACATCATAAATTCAGCCGTTTGGCAATACAAATCAAGCTCTTTGTACAAAAGAAAGTTCCTGAGGCCGGGAGGGAAAAGGTCAGAGTTCATGATTCTTGGGTCATTAAGTCTTTTGAGGGTCATCCGCCTCCTGATCTGCAGTCGGCACAGGTGCTTGAGTGGTCGAGGGTTCCCTGGGTCAAAGGTCAAAAAACATTTTAATTGATAAATACCTCAGCCAAGTACAGAGAGATTGTTCTCACATAATTTCACAACTCACCATGAATGTCACATATTTCTGGCCACTCCTGCTGCTTCTCCAGAATAAGTCTGAGCTTTAAACAGATGGGTACGTGACTGACATAATCCAATAGAATCCTCACCACACGTCCAGCCAGGTGCATCAGGCAACAAAGGCTCATAAATTCACAAAACTGTAGAAAGGAAAAGTAACTTTCAAAGCATGTTCTATTTTGGCTGGCAGCAACATGGTTTAACAATATAGTTTATCTATCAAGTTTAATTCCCTTAAATCCCTTTATTGATCCCAAAAGAAATTCCATCTACAGTAACTAAGGAATAGCTAGTCTCCTGTCTGCTAAGAAAACGCTGACACTAGTTACTTATCTTTTCATCACAAATAGTCAGAACAACTCACAGGAATTCTTTCCATGTCAGGCCCAACAGTACCAGAGAGGTTGTCATGGTTACATCTGAAACATGCCTCAGCATTGTAGCCTTTGTTGAGCAGGAGACGCATCATCATCTCGTCCCTTAGGCAGTACTGCAGGGCAGTGGGAAACACGGTGTCACTGACCACCGTGAAGTAACAGTTGACGTCTGCCCGTTTGTCAAGCAGCATTTTGACAATCTGGTACCACCCTGCTCTCACTGCCACCAGAAGGCAGTTCAGAGGGTCCAGGTTAGGCTTGGCACCGGCGTTCAGCAGCACCTCAGTGCTAGTCACGTCCCCGTTGGAGACAGCGAAATACAGCGCGCTTTTTCTCAGATCTGTGTAGTTCTCCGAGTTGCGCGTGTTCATGCTGGCATTGATGTCGTAGTCGTGGGCGATGAGGAGCTCCAGACATTTGCTGTGACCTCCATCGGCTGCAGAGTGAACAGGACTCTGTCCGGACTGTTTCAATGCCTTTTTGGTGGTGAGGGGTATCAATATGTTCAAGACACTGTGGACGAGAAAATCCGGAGACTTGTTGAACAGTTCTACAGATGATGTGATGATGTGTCAGTTATGTTGGATGTAATGAAGCAGGATTGTTAGGGACTAAGGTCTGGGTTAAAGTTTCTTGGATTGTGTCCCGCCACAACTGACTGTCTTAATACATTATGGGTGATAGCAGTTGTCGACATACAACACTCACTCATAGTGGCCCTGAAAGGCTGCCTTGTGAATAGGCAGATGTCCGGATCCACTGGCGAGATTTGGGTCGGCACCGTTTTGTAAGAGAAGTTGAACACAGTCTGGGTTTCCTGATCCAGCTGCATCTGTAAGAATACTTTCCCCGTTCAAGGCCTGGGAGTTGACTTTACTTCCTGTTGGGAGACAAATTCAAACACGTTCCTGTACATCACATTAATCTCTCGTTAGAAATAACAGTCTTGGTCATAGGTAATTCAATGAGAAAGGTTATTCGAAAAAGGGTCCCTGCACTTCAACCTCTCATCAAAACTGATCCCATTAAAATGTCTTTAGCCGGGTGATGCTATATGTCAGGGAGGGATGTGATTCAATGAACACGTTCATTCAGCCAAAGTACCTTGCCCAAGACCTAAGGACTTGCATCTGCATTCCTAAAGTCATTCCCCCGCTGCAGAAGCTTAAGTTCAGTAAACTAAACACATTTGGTATGACACTGAATTCGTCACACCAACTGAAGCACTTCTATTTGACCGTGAAGCTGTTGTCACATACCATGGTGCAGCAGGATCTCTATAATGTGAAGGTGTCCGCAATCGGCCGCCACAGATAACGGCGTCACTCCGTGGAAGTCCTTCTGGTTGGCGCGGCCTCCGTGTCGGATGAGCAGCAGGATCATCTCGGAGCTGCCCACCTTCGCTGCCTCGTGCATGGCCGTCCACTGCTTCCGACACACCTCCTCTACCCACGCTCCCCGGGCAATCATCGTGTACGCCATTTCGTAGGACCCGGCACGAACAGCTTAATCAGAGAAAAAAAAAAGCCTTTCATTGATGTACATTTAATTTGTTGATCATTAGTAGTGCTCTCCTTTGTCATTCATTGATGGTGGATTTTGTTTGAGATTCTCAGTGGTGTAAAATTAGCATAGAATTCATTGAGGCTGCGACTTCTTAAAGTTCACACAGTGTGGGGAGTCGTACTTCAGAGAGTGAAAGAAAGATAAGTTAAAGTTGTTATTCAAACATTGGGGTTTTGGTTATGTAGAGGCAAATAATATGTTTTTCTAAACTCAGATTTAGGAAACTAATTGTGAGTTAATGAACTAGTCCCATTTCACCTGTCTTTATTTGTTGTTTTGTGTGACTTAGTACCTGTGCCACTGGAATACAACCATGGTTTATAGAGTTCAGAAGTTGACTGTTGGTTCTCGTTAAACGGCATTACCTAACATTAGAGGTGACTCATTGTTGCTGTTGGTGTTGTGTGGAGAAGCACCATGCTCCAACAGAGTCTTAACATTCTCCACCAGGCCGGCTTTGGCTGCCAGAGTCAGGGCTGTCTCCCCCCCTAATGTTGTCCTCTCTTCCAGCGTCAGCCCATGTGAAGCCACTGAAAAACATCTGAAGGTCAGAGGGGGAATTCTGGAAGTTCATTTATGATCTACCGTCATGGGTGGTATCCTGGCCGGTCACTGTTCTACTTAAATCACTGACTGACCTCTATAGATGGCAGATTTGTAGCACTGAGCTACAAATCTGATACTAAAAGATTTGGGTGAATTCCAGGCACTGTTGTTTAAATTCTTCCAAAATGGGCATCAATCACCAATTGTCCCCAGAACAGTGTTGTGCACTATTAGCAACAACAAGAAAGTTCTACCATGTAATATTACGTGAACAAAAAGCATACAGAGCATTTATGGAGTTGTGAAACTAAGCCAAATATTTAAAACTTTCGAAAGCATTTTTCCAACTTACCTCGCAGTACCGTCTCCAGAACAGCAGGTATAGGTTGCGACGCAGCCCTGTGGAGAGGCAGCCAACCCCTGCTGTCCAGCTCTCTGAAAGCAAAGGAGTGGCGCAGCATCTCTTTGAGTACACAAACGTCCCCTGCAGAGATGAGGAGGAAGGAGACAGAAAACGGTTTAAAGTTTAGGTACGGCTCTATTTTCCAGCTCCGTCAGTTAGGGTAACTTTGAAGTGTTCTACGGGCATCGAGCTTTGTGGATCATACTGCCTTGTTGACCATCTGTCATGATTCATAACTTTTTCCTCTCTCCTCAACCTCTCTCACACACAAACACCCCCCCCACACACACACACACACACTCCATTCCTCTCATCTCTCTGTGTTAATTTAGCTATCTGCCTGCCAAAGTACTGATGCTTGGCAATCCCTCAGATCAACTGTTTGCCTTGTGACTATTGGGGGAGCCCAGAGGTAGACAACAAAGGCCCTTTCTGCACAACTTACCTTTCTCTATTGCAGCCAGAACTCTCGCATTTTCATCAGTTGCTTTCTTTAAGCTTGTGGGAGTAAATGGAGCCACCGTAACATGGTTAGTTATACTCCTACTTATCTGGAATTTAGGCACACATCAAATACAGCGAGAACTATCATCTATCCATCATCTGTTGCATGCGAGTACTACTTTCCTTACCTGACATCAGATTTTAAGGCATCCTGACAAGATTCTTGTATACTCATTTGAATAATATAGCTAGTCAGTTCATCTTCACTCGTATCCTCATAGGACTCCATAGCTCCTAGAGTAAAAATACACATCCCAGGGTTAACGAATGCCATATTACTGAAAAATACCTCTTAACCAAGCGGTTGTTTCTCTTTCCAAAATCAAAATCACACAGAAATTGCATCTGACTTCTCACCTTAGAGGTATGTGTCCGGTCACACACTGGCAGACAGGGCACAGCCTTTTATATTTAGGCTCGACCTGCCTGCATGACTGCCAAATTATAGGAATGTCAGCTGTGGCATAACAATGACATATCATAGCTGTCTATTGTGGATGTTGCTACCCCCCAAAAATGAAAAAGCAGAGTTGAAATTGAGGACTTGAAACACCTGGTTGTTTTTTTTGTTTTTTTTTTACAAAAATAGCGTAGATTCTTCTTTGCCGTTGTGTGTTTGTAAGCCATCTCTTTGTTGGCTTAGTCCACCATGAGACCTTGAGCTTTTGTTTCAAGCAATGGATTAAGCCCCATTGTGACATGGATAACTCACAGAAATCTATTTTTCTTACTAGAAGTATGATAGTATGGATGACAAATACAAATAAGTTTGGTGTGTCCTCTTTTTTTACAAGCTGGTGCTGTGCAAGGGTTGTTAGTGATCGGACCCCCTACCCCCAAAACACATGCATTTGTTTATCTGCTTGTTCTTTTCTGCTAGTGAAAGTGTATACAACAGTGTGTAGGCATAATGATATATATTGCCATGTGCTTACTTTACTTCTTTGAATCAGTGTGGTCATAAAGCTTAGAAGTTGCCAATAGGTCTGCACTGTGGATTATGTCTGCAATGCTGTCAGGGGGTGCATAACTATCAGCATTTTCATGGCTCCGCGAGGGGCCTCTATGTCTCCTACTCTTGACACTGATTATACAGCGTGACCCGTGTAAGCACACAGCTTTGCAATATTATTCCATAGTAAGAAATCCTACCTGATGTATGTAGTCATGCACTAGTCATGAATTAGTCAGGAGGATGAGTTATTTTGTGATTGAAAGTACCGTGTAATAAGGATCCTTGTTTCACATCAGCCTACAGAGTTGTGTCTTTGGAGTCTTAGCAGTTTGATTACAATTATGTATGAGTCTTACAAACAGCAAAGGAAAATGTTGATTTGTTGTTGATTTTGTCCGGTTTAAACATCTAGCAACTTCTTAGGCTATATTTACTTGATCCCACTCCACCTGCATTTATTGGCTTATATTCAGATGGGAGGTTACATCAGTTACCATGGTAGCGCCAAACACTTGCTTAGCTGCTAAAAAGGTTAACAGCGAAAGTTTGCTAGCTAGCTTGCTATGAACAAATACAAAACGATACCAAACTGCTATCCATGTTTCTTCAACGCATTTCAAAAGTCGATCTTCCGGATCTGTTTCTAGCTGTTGCAGGAGCAACTGCCATTTTTTTGCTCAAAATTTGCAGTAATTATAAGTAAGCAGTCGAGGATGGCTAGCCCAGGTAGCTAACTACTGTACTGTACTGTAGAATACTTAGACTAACTAGCTAGACTGGTTGTTAATCATGTCTGAGCATGAACATGAAACGCCAGGACTTGAAATTGAAGAGCAACATGCTCAAGAAGATGAAATAGTAATTGATAACGAAGGGGCATTAAATGAAACTTCCGGTCTCAAAATTGAGGAGGAAAACGCACAAAAGGAAGTAAACGGTTCTGTAGACTCAGTGAATGAACCAAATACGAGTGCAGGGTCTCTAGAAATCAGCAATGCCACAGAGAAAGAGCAGAGCCACCCTGTCGAAGAGGTGTGCACGTCCACTTTTATAACCTCTGGTGAGAGCGCAGCCGAAATAACAGTTCAAGAGGATTTTCCCGAAGAGAGTGGTGAAGATGAAGCCATTGACAAGAAAGCTAATGCTTCCACTGATGTTAAAAACTATACAGCTACGGGTAAGACTACAGTATTGTTTCTAGTCAACAGTAACAATAACACAAAAACGTATCTTGAAACACAAACTACTATTCTGAGCTTCTCATTCATTGTAGTAAAGGTTATGCTGATGCCAGAAGGCAATATGATGACCATGGCCTTTGCCATTGGACTCAGCATCAAAGACCTGAAGCGTCACTTTGCAAACCAGTTGAAAGTCCCTTCAGAAGTAATTCAGATCTCGCTGGAAGGTAAGTTGTCTGTTGTAGCCTACATTAAGCTATCACTCGTAAAACCTGCCCGCTTCTAGCATGCATTTTCAAGAATGGCACATAATTTACGACTAATAGCTGAATGCCAATACATTTCAGTTTTGACCATCCAGATATCTTTTTGATGGTTGTGTGTTTCAGCCAAGAATTTGCTCAACTGTGGCTAGGCATTTATCAACATCAACCCCCCCGTCCCCCCTCTTTTAGGCAGAGTAGTAAAGGAGCACAGGACCCTGATGGACCTGGGAGTCCAGCCTCATGGAACCATCCAGCTGGAAATGTTCTCCACAGACCCAGAGTACCACCCTATCCGCCCAGTCAAGCCCCAGCAGGAGTACAACATGCCTGATGTCATCACTGTCAGAGTGCAGACAGGTGGGCCTATACAGTACAGTGTAGGCTGCTGTGGTGTAGAAAAAAAAGATTTATCTCAGTTAGAATAACCGGTGTAAATAAAGATACAAAAAAATACTGTACATGATGTACTGTGTATAGCGCAAATAAATCACACTTAAATAGAAACGAATAATAATTTATGACTTAAATGTGCTTTATGTGTTTATAATGAGCATGACATTACATTTCTTACAAAACCACAAATCTTTACAGTATGTTATAAATCCATGTCCAGCTCAATTCTATTATCAGCTTCTCTCTGCCCTACCCTCCTGGCCAACTGCCTGTCTTTTTTTGATCTTTCATCTGCTCCCTCCCCTCCTCTTCCCCCCTCCCAGACACAATGGCGTACCAGGATGTGGTGGTGGAGATTGAGAGAGCCACCCGTAGGACAGCCTTCCTGGGGGGCTACAGACACAAGGCTGCAGGTACTGAGTACCACCATGCCGCCGTGCAGACCATGGCCAGGAGAAAACCTGACACAGGAGTGGAGACCTTCAGTCGGGACACACAGGTAGCCCCCACGCACCCACTTAAAAATGAACTCAAACACGCACACACACTTGCTCGCCTTGTCCCATGACTCGCACACACACCGCTGCCAAAACTCAATAAGACTCGCACTCAAAGGATGCTCATTATGGACACACACACACCAGTATTGGACTTACATACATTACAATTGCCTATGCACACGGTGTGGAACGAAACATGGGCCCGCTTATGTACGCTCACACACACACACCATCACACTCAAACCCTCCGGTTTTGCAGCAGTGTAATGAGATCCCCTGTCTCTGTGGCTGTGCATTCATGTGATGAGATTGTCTCCCTGGAGTAATGAGTTGACCTCTCACTCATATGGATAAAAGCACCTTATTAAACCGTCAGCAGACGCTATCTTTCCAGATCAAGTCTATATTTACGCCACAAAGCCAGTGACCTGTTGTTTGCTTTATACTGTCCTGCTGCACCCACATACTGGAGAGAATTAGCATTGTATATACCGGTATCTGATCGGACTATGGCGAGATTTGCCTAATTGGGTTTCTGTGCTCGTATGGAACTGGAAGATGGTGGCAGCGTATGGTAATGACATGTTTGATCAATCCGCAAGTGTGGATTTTCCTGAGAGATGATTTGTTGAGCAGCGCCTATGAAGGCCTTGCAGTATATTGCGTGTTTAAGAATGCTTTGGTGTGCCGACATCCTTTAGCGTTTGTGTGTGTGTGTGCATGTACGTGTGTGTGTGTGTTTGAGTGACTATGATGACTTTTGTGTTGCTGGTACTGTATAGTACTGTATGAATCAAGCTAGGGTTAGCTGCACCTGCATGTATACAGGTCTTTGGTGCGTTTTGGCTGCTGTCATATTGTGTGCCACCCCCACCCACCCCCGTCAGACCATGTCCATGAGGAGCCAGGGACAGCAGTGCTCCAACAGCACCTCCACCCAGATGACGAAGATCGGCTGCTACATCTCCAACGCCGAGGACAAGCTCCTGGCCCCGGGCCCCTACGTCACAGCAGACCAGTACCACGCCAGGAGACTCCAAGCCGTGCGTTCATGTGCTCTTCTCAGTCCTGCATGAAATATAGATGTTTTACGATATCTCCATTCATCGGATTCCGTTCGTAATTGTATGAATTAATCAATGTTTTCTAGTATGCCGTGCTATTTTTGGATGGTTCTTTTTCGGAATGATTCCGTTTCAAATTTGGAGTGTGTGTGGGTGAGTTAGCATGTTAAGAGTCTGTGCTGGTTGGTGTGAGGTTCTGTAAGTGTCTGAAGAGTGAGTGTTGTTGAAGTTTGATTGACTGCCTTTTTGGGGGGAAAACTACAAAGCTAACCCCTGTCTGTCTCCCACCTCTCTCTCCCTCCCTCTCCATCTCTCTCTGTCCCACCCCCCCTCTCTCCCCATCAGGTGCTCACCCTGCAGACGTACGCGCGGCGCTGGCAGGCCTGGCGCCTGACAGACATGCTGCGTCAGGACCGGGAGCTGCGGCTGGCCTGGGTGGAGCGCGAGGAGCGCAGGAAGACGGAGGAGAAGGAGGAGCAGGTCCGGGGGGAGCACAGGCGCAGGATGAACCCCCAGAACAAGGCGGACTTCGCCCTGCTCTACAACGCGCTGGAAAGTGAGGAAACTCTGTGTGTGTGTGTGTGTGTGTGTGTGTGTGTGTGTGTGTGTGTGTGTGTGGGTGTGTGTGTGTGTGTGTGTGTGTGTGTGTGTGTGTGTGTGGAGGAAGGTGGGCGTGTGGATATACAAGTTACCGTATCAGGTTTAATCAACTAACTGAATGAAAGTTTGTGATGTTTTCTCTCAGTATTTGTGTGTGTGCACAAGTGGCTCACTCAGCTACAGTACAGTACTGTAGGATTTCACTTAACCTTTTACATTGCATTTTATTTATTTAGCAGACACTAAAATATCCAAAGCTACACATGTAAGACCAGCAAATAATCACATTTCCAAAGAGCACAGCTCAAACAGCATTTCAGTGGGTAGTGCCATCAGTCTGAAGGCTATTATAACCAGACAGCAATGACATCATCCAGAATAATGTTCTCCCCTTTCCAGAATGGCGACGTGAGGAGGTGGAAGAAATCGATGCCATGCTGACGGGAGCAGAGCGGAAGGCCGCACTGTGCGCCCTGCTGGAGAAGGAGACGCAACTCATCGCATCCATCGGACGCCACCGCATCGCCGCCAGCGAGAAGAACCACGACAAGGCCGTTCAGGCCTTCCTGGACAAGGTCAGAGGTCATCCCGCTAGGTAGTTCCGGGGGGTCAGGCGGTCGTCCGCTTATGTGTTTTTATCAAAGTCTGCTTTGAGATGAACAGTGGTTTTTCCAGTAAGATGGGTAATACCTACTTCAATGCCTGCAATAAATACAATATATAGTTTACCTTCTACAGTTGAGGTAGCAGGGACAACAGTAGTCACCGACAGGAGTCAGTGAGCCAGATAACCCAGAGATAACGAAATGTTCCGAAGACACTTTAGAGATCCATATGTCACGCTGCTAGGTCCATGTTAACTGACGTCTGTTAATGATCTGTTGACCGTCCGCTCAGTGTGCCGCCCCTAAAAGATGGCGGGCGTTCGACGGGAGGATGACCCAGATGGACACCCCGTTTACCGTCCGAGCCAAGGAGCTGAGGGACCTGTACACCAGCATTAACCTGACCTACCTGAACCAGGAGGAGAGGCTGGACGTGCTGCTCACTCTCAAGCACACCGTCAAGGTGCTCCGGAGAGGGGGGGGAGAGAGAGAGAACGACATATAAGGAGACAAAGAGCGAGTCAGTCAGAGATACAGAGAGACAGACTCAGAGGCGGAGATGTCTGACAGAGAGAGACAAAGACAGAGATAGACAGAGAGAGAACAGACTATATCAATCATTAGTCGGTTACATCAGCCACCAAATCACAGTGGTAGTTTACTGTACCACATCATTTCACTCACAGCAGGGCAATAGGCTTCAAGTTCCACTCAAATTGTTGACACTCATTGTTTCCACAGTCAGTCCCCTTTTGGTATTGTGCTTTAACATGTTCTTTTCTACATATTTTGAAATATCTTGTGCAGTTGCTAAAACACTTTATGATATAACTCTGTTATGAGAGTTGACTTAGCTCCGCCTCCCCATTCTGATTGTCAGGAGCACGAGTGTAAGCTGACCAAGGACATAGTGGAGTTGATTGACAGGGAGGCAGACCTATTGATGAGGGGGGTGAAGGAGACCAACCTGGAGGGCTTGAGGAAGAGAATATCCACCCTCGTCCTCCAGTACATCAAAACCCCGACCTTTAACCCTGAGGTGGCGAAGATACTGAAGGTACGCGACTGTTGGCGTTGGGCTGACCATGGCCTGCTACATCCTGTGGTGTACCTGACTTTGTGGTTTTCACAAACCAAAATGGCGTTGAAAATGTGAAACTATCCCACAACTGCCATCCAGTACTGTTTTAAAGAGACAGTTTTGCACATTTCACTACCTAACCCTCATCCCCGCATGCCCCATTTCTGCCCCCCCTCCCTCCCTCCCCCAGGTACCTCAGGACCCCACCCAGCTCCAGAAGAACATCTACTTCTGTGGCGGCTGCAGCCGCTACCTGCTGTCCACCGACTTCTCCCTGACGGCCAACGCCCGCTCAGTGGGCCAGTGCCGGCGCTGCATGGAGCTGGACAACGAGGCCCGCCGCCGGGAGGACTTCTCCCACTACAGGACCATCCTCCACAGGCTCCGCAAGGCCGAGGCGCTCGCCAGCGGGGACACGGCCAAGATCACCTATCTGCTGCAGGTGGGAGGGACTGTGGGTGTGTGTGTGTGTGTCGGTGGGTTAGTGTGTGTGAGATAGTAATACATCAAACTCCCTTTATCCTTGCCTTGTCATGTTTACGAGCCTGCGTGTGCACCCGGTGATGCTTGTGTGTGTGTGTGGTACTGTTGGTGGTTTGAATGTATTTCCTCTTGTGATTCAGGAGCAGGATCTACAGTACTTGGTGGATGTGGTCTGGGGCGCCAAGTCGGCACTGAGCGCGTGCAGTGACCTCCATGACCTGGTGATGGTGAGGTGGGACCGTGTGTGGGAGTGGAGTCCCTGGAACTGTGTCCTGCTCGCCAAGGACGAGGCGTCAGCACACCTCAAAGTGGAGAACCTTGATCAGGTACTGCACACATGTCCATTCTGGACATGAAATCATTTGCTTTTGTAGATTTATTGTGATTGTGCCTGGGACTGGTCAAAACCAGGAGTTATTAAATGCACATGTGACTACACTCTCTCACACACACACACACTCACAGCTTTTGTGCTTATCAAGGACAATCCAGCAGCATGTTGTTGCCGTAGCTCCCAAAGTTATAACCAGGTGGTGGATGTTTGAGGAATACTATGTCTCTCCAGCAGATGGCTTTTATGCCCAATTGGATTCTCATCCATAGAATGTAGAACAGGACCATGACATTGCGAATACCAGAGAACTTTTGAATTAATGTTCTGCATAGAATGTAGCCTTATTTTTGTTAAATGTGTAACATGAAACTCTAGCCCCTTTGTATTGTTAATAGATTTATCATCCTAAAATGTTATGTCTCGTTTTAAAAAGACAAACCTACAAACTAATACACACTGATTTACAATCAAAATGTCAGAAGAAAGTTATGTGTGTCTGAAATGTCATACTTTCCTCTAATAGTAGCTTATGTGGGTTTCAAAAGGAAACTGATATATACTTGGTAAGAAATCTGCAAAAATAGCTAAATTTACCAGTTTATTTAATCTTAACATTACTATTTATAGACTATTTGAAGAATGATCTTAAAATCATTATATTTTTTCACTGAAATAGTAAAGAATGCTTTCTCCAGTTGGAATAAACCCTGAACTGCACAGGGTGTTAATAATTTCATTAAAAACAGTAAATACAAAAAAAGGCAGGAACACAAATGGGGAGATATAACTGAGGATCTTGGACAAGGACTCTTGAAAAGACACAATAAAAACCTAAGTTAGTGTGAACTTACTGAACTTGGTGCTCAACTGCCTTATCTGAAAAAAAAAATAACACGTTTGATAAGGCTACAGGTTAGTGTCTTTTTCAGGTCATTTAAATTAATGCACTGTACTACGATTATGATTGTTATAAGAAAGTGCAATAATATAAGTGATAATAAGATAACGGCTAAAGCCTGTCCAAAGTTTAAGGTGTCTGCCTTTTGCCAGTAACTGTAAAGATGCTTCTAACCATTGTGGAAAAATGGGTACTTCCAGCTAGATCATACAGTAGACCAGACGTCTGCATTGTTTACCAGCTCACCCCAACCCTAACCCTTCACGGGGTCTCAGCTTAGCTGCAGTCCTGTCGGGGTCCCACAGGGGGTTTTCTCATTAATATAGCCACACCTAACCTTAACCCTAACCCTTAGCTAACCTAAACTCCTTAAGTGTCCTAATCTTCCGGATCCTTCTTCCTAGGCCTACAGAGTGGTTTTCATTCGCAGTGTCAAACACAAACACACTCTGGCCAAGAAGTATTTCTCCCAGATCCCCATCATGGCCCAGTACCTCCAGGATGTCGACTCACAATCCGCCGCCCACTGCAACCTGCTGGTGGCCAGGCCCATCGCCACGGTGACTGCTCGGACTCTGATAAACACCTCAAAGACCTGAGGTGGCAGCGTTAAACCATAGGGATCTCCCTCACCACTATCCTTCACTTCTCTCATTCTCTTCTCTTCTCCTTTCAAAACCATCCTCTATTAAATAACAGATTTGACTGTTATGTAAGGGGTTATTATTATTTCCACACAGCAGTGTCGTTTCATGAATGTACTGTAGTAGGTGCCGATCAACTGCAATAATAATAATTTATGATAATGGAACAACAAGTAGTTAAACAGTCAATTTGCTAACCCTAAGAAATTTGAAAGATTGCGTTTGTGTGTTGGTAGGTGTGTGCTTGAGACTCGTCTATATCGTACAATGGGTTTGACTTGTTCAAAACATAGTGTGTTATTAAATAGTGTGTTATTAAATAGTGGATCATTAAAACCTTGCAGACTTTTTTCAATGGAGCATGTTTGATGTACCGGTAGCTCAATTTCAGCTCAAATAAAACTCACACGTTTTGCGATTTAATAGACCAATAAAGGGAATAATACAATTGCATTTATTATATAATTAGCCACCTTTGTCCCTTCATAGAGAAATAACTATTGTGCGATATTTATTGCGTGAACTTTGCTATTAATACCACAGGTGTGACAGAGTTCTAAGTTCACAGACGGTGTCTCTTGAAAGAAGACAGGAGGACAGGAAGGACAGGTTAGAAGGACAGGTTTCAGATGGGCCTAATCATCTAAGAGAAGAGTGCGGGCCTCTTATGTAACATGAAAAAACAGGCAATTCTGCTGCCTCTGTGGGTTTTCTAGAATGTTTAGTTGTCAGTAATGTCCTAGTTCCAAACATGAATGTTCACCATTTCTTAGTACATTTTTTGTAATTTACAAGGTCCCTCAAAAGAAGTATCACATAAAGTATGAATGAATTAAATAATAGGTTGGCTTACTTTATGTTGAAAAAGTACCTTCTTTGTTCATTGACGTACAAATGGAGGTAAAAACACCTGCATTATGTAGAAGTTCCAGTTTAAATACCCACCTCTGCTCACTTATCAGAGATAATTACTATTAACTATTCTTAATCATCATTTTAGGAATATTTTTGGGCTAAAATGTAAAAGATCAAAGGATTCTAATTAGTGTGGCTAGAATAAGATAAATAACGGTCCTAGAAATAGTTGAACGATGAATAAGTCTGAAATGTTGCAATTAAGCAAAAGGGCAAATGGTTGTTCCCTGCCCTCAGAGCATGCTGAGAGATTGTGGGGACCCAAGTTTCAAAGAAATTTAGTTCTCAAAAAGCTATAACAGAAAAGGTTAATTGCTTCCCGTTCTTTTATTCTTTTCTTAGTTTCTTCTTTGAAATTTCAGCAAAAGCCTTGTTCTCACATACAACTAAAACACTTTGCAGATATTGTACAACAACATGGAGAGCACATATTTTTGATTAAGACGCTTAATGTGCTATCAGTAAAGTTCTTTATTGATTAGATTTGTTTTGTTATCACTTTAGAATTTATTCCAGTCTTGTATGCAGAACCAATGGCCATGAGGAGTGCATTTCTCTTGTAGTTCTATATATTTGTAGTTCATGTACTTGACCTCTATTCACAGGCTCCTATATGGGAGTTGAGAGACAATGGAGGCAAGAGTTCAACCGGACAGAAAGTCATCTATACATATCATAAAATGGGGTCAACAACAAATGTAAACAATGGTGAAAACGTTACATTTTCATAGTTAATTGGTCAAACATACTGTTCACGGTTGCAGCAGAAATAAGGAAATTAGATGGCATCCATTTCGAAGGAAATTTTGCCATGTGGTCTGGACAGCATTCCGAGAAAGCAACATGTTCAGGGAAGTCTGTCAATGAGACATAGGTGTGAACAGGTTCAAAGGGGTCCGAGAAAATCCAGACTCCAAGACGGTTATCTCTCCGCACATTTGAATTACAATGGTTGATTTTGCTTAATAAAATAAGAGGTTAGATAACGTTGCATTATGCAGACACATGGACACTCGCCGTGTCCGAGGTGCATTAAGGGATCTGAGTGGCATGCATAACAAGAAGAAGAAACTGAGAATGATTTGTGTACCTTTTATTTACTACCTCAGGTCAATATGTGAAACCAAACATGCTGCTCATATGATTTCTTTACAATTAAATCAATGAATGACAGTAGAGAAAAAAACGATTTGTCTGGATGGAACATGAACATTCATATATTTTTGTAATACAATACAACACGGCCTAATCTGTATGGTCACCGGATCGACGACCGGCTCACAACATCAGTAGGGAAACACAAGGTAAAATGAAGCAAAGGCATAATTAATGGGCCCAGCGTCCCTATTCTAAAGCAAGTATAACCCAGGTGAGTGTAGCATATTGGTAGACGTTACTGCCTTGTGGAACAGGCCTGACCTAAAGCACCTGTGCAGATTTGTCATCAATACCACCCACTACACACACCTCACTCCTACCACACAGACACAAGATTAACAGCATTATAATGCATGACGTCACAATGTCAAAATTCAGGGAAAACCTCGTTCTGGAAATGTTGACTGGGCCTTTGATACATGAATAGAACATTAAGGGGAGGGGAGATGCAGCACATGTTCAGAGAAGTCTGTCAATGAGACATTGCCACACAAGACTGCACAGGTGAAATCCAAGTAATGATGCTCCATAAATAAAGGTTGGGAAACAACCCATTATGCAGACTCATGCACTCCCTCTGAATACAGGTTGCCTCAAGGATCAAGGGTTACATGTCTGGACAAATCAAATACATTTGAATACGGCACAAACACAAATTAGTTAAATATTGCACATTTCAGTGCATGCTCAGTGGGCTGACCATCAGCTATAAAAGCGATAAGCTTTGTGATAAACTTTACGACCGGGTGCTGGGGACTGGATAACAAAAAGGTGAAGTTTCCCATAAAAGCTGTCAGTGCTATCCAGGACTTGTCAGAGAGAGAGGGAGAGAGAGAGCAGCTTCGACCATGGAGGCTGTAAAGATGGTACTGAAGGTGATGTGGAGGTACCGGAGTCTCCTCATCATCCTCATGACGCCCTTGCTCCTACTGCCTCTCCCTGTAGTCATCGGGACCAAGGTGAGAGAAGGCCCCGCCACACAACCAGACAAACACCTCACACACACACACGGTCAAAGCAGTAGTTTGGTGTACCGTCATGATCCTTTTTAATACACATGCTAGAATGTACTTAAGAAAGTGTAGTATGGATAGTGTGGACTGGTACCTAGACATGTGGTTCACATTTTTGCCCCATTTTATAACCACATCCAACAGTTTGCCTGTGTCATATAATATTCAAGATTTTAAAAAGTAGTATGTATTCTGTGTTTGTCAAATATAAATAGAAACAAATGTATGTGTATGAAGGTATATTAAGAACTGAAATGACCTGGCAGAAAAATCTATACAACTGTATTATCCATACCTGTCCTTACATATGTGACTGTTTACGTAATCTGTGGATTTAAACAAATTCTCCCTCTTTCCTAAAAAGCCTACAGTGACAAACCGTAATCAAAACAACCACAATATTTTCGATGTCTATTTTGACTAACCGGTACATAAATTGTGTAGCAGTGTGATCAACTTTTCAATGTACTTCTTTGCAACACTAGTTCAGCTGTACATTATCACTATGAAATGAACGCCCCATAGATAACATTATCATCTGAAGCCACTGGGTTGTTTGGTATAATCTATTCATCATTATTTTTCCTACCCTGCTATAGGTGGCAGATTGTGCGTTTGTTCTCATGCTGATGGCCATTTACTGGCTGACGGAGGCCTTTCCCCTGTCGGCCACAGCCATGCTGCCAGCCCTTCTCTTCCCACTGTTCGGCATCTTGAAGTCTAACGAGGTGAATGGTTTACAAGAACACCTCCTCACGACATCCCATTATCGTGTTTTGCAAACAATTGGAACAAAAGGCACTTTTTTCACTTTCTCTCTCCCCACCCCAAATAGGCACAATTTCAGGATGTATTTTTTGATGCAATATCCAAACTGAACAATTGTTTGTTTTTCTCATGCTTCTGTTTTGTCTCCAAAAATGTCTTATTGCATGTCAGGTGGCTAAAGTGTACTTCAAAGACTTCCACCTCCTGTTGATAGGGGTAATCTGCCTGGCCACGTCCATAGAGAAATGGGGCCTTCATCGAAGGATAGCTCTCAGGCTGGTCACCCTGGTGGGGGTCAACCCTGGATGGTGAGGTCTCCTTGGAAACTTTTTGTGACCTTTCTTAAATCATAGCTCATACACAATATATTGGCACAAGTCAGTGCAGCATGTGAAACTGTGTGTGTGTGTCTGTGTGTACAGTATATGTGTGGGGTTACATGATGTAATCCAGCTGAACTTTGAAGTATTCTCTTAGTCCCTATGTTATTGCAGTAGAAACAACAGTTTGTTTTGTGATAACCAATACAGACAAAGTTAACTTGACTGCTCTGGTTCGTAGGTGTCACTTAAACTGATAAGGAAGGGACAAGGCCATGTCTAGCCATATCTTTAAGACAAAGAATGGAATGAAGGATCAATATTAGGAGAGAAGATAAGTCTTAATGTAACCAAGCTGACTTGACTGAACTCACTCCTCAGAAAAAGAACCGTAGTTTGAATCCTAGTACAGTCAAGAAAGGGAGGAAGATATACTGATGAACGAAGCAATGACACCTGCGACACCTTGGTACATAACCAATAGTTCAACCAAATATTTCCAACTAAAAGTTCCACATATTGATTTTCAGAAACCAGTGTGATGTAAAGTCTATATACAATTTCTCCAAAATTAATACGCCTAAGCAAATTACATTTACAGCTACATTTTTCAGTTAAATACTTTATTTTCTACAATGGTTTTACCACAGGAAAGCAGATTCAATTTTATAAATCAAACTTCAGGCATTTAAGAAGCCACCCGACCCATTCACCACTCACTGTTGTTTCCTTGAACGTGTTCAGCTTGCTGACCTCATCCTGCCCCTTCCATGTCCCCTTCCCAGGCTTATGCTGGGCTTCATGTCCGGCTGTGCCTTCCTCTCCATGTGGGTCAGCAACACCTCCGCCGTCGCCATGGTGATGCCCATTGTGGAAGCCGTCATCCAGCAGATCCTGAGGTCGGAGGAGGAGGCCGACGGACGGCGCTCCAGAGCTGCTACGGGCGTCAGCAACCTGGCCCTGCAGCTGGACGGTGGGTCTGACAAGCCCACAGACGGTCTCTTGGCTTTGGTTCACGGTGTCATAGTGCTTGATACTTGTTTGGGAATAATGACAGTGTTTAACTGTGTGACTTGTTGTTTTCGTTGGTTGTACTTTGTACCTCTAAACGTTATACATTCATTTTGTTTTTTTAGAAATGATTGGGCCGAAGGAGAAAGAGGATATTATGAGGTACAGAAAAAATGCAGTTTCCTTCTTTAAGATGAAAGATGGTTCTAAGTTACTACTTAGTCTAAGTGATACAGCAATGTTATGCCACTGTCATGTTGTCTGTCCACAGTAGCCAAGTACAAGATCCAGAAGCTCAAGTGTACACTATTCCTGAGAACGAAGTCCCCCCACACAGAACTGTAAGTAGAAAATACAACCACAGAACAGTAACTACAACCTAAAAGCAACATAGCACCAACTGGCCAATATCACCATGCATTGGTTGTCATTAAAATACAATTTATTGGTGAGAAATTATCCGTTGTTATAATGAGATTCATGATGTTGGAAGATTTTATTATTAGAATAAAAAAACCTGTATAAAATTGTCATGCTTTATAAACAATATTAATCTACATACAATGATTTCAGCTTTGGAATTCTAGAGTTCCCGACAGGCACTTCAAGGACTGTTTTATGACACTTTCATTTCATGACCTAAGGTCATCCCTCAGGTACCCGGAAGTAAACAAGATAATATGATCTGCAAGGCTCTGTGCATCAGCATTGCCTATTCATCCAGCATGGGCGGGATCGCCACTTTACCCGGGACTTCCCCCAATCTCATCTTCTCAGAGTACATGACTCAGTAAGTTTTTTACACAACTGTACCTTTAAAACCAGATGTGTGAGTTGTGTTTGTGTGTGTGCAAATGCTGTTGCCCTGGAGATTGATATAGAGTAAGATCAGAGATATATTTAGTTTGTAAAGTAAAATGCACTTAAAATAAAATTATACACTAAATGGATTCATCATCCATATTGTGCACTTGGATTTTTAGTAATGGGAGTTCTGTTTCAGGTTTTACCCAGACTGCGACCAGATCAACTTTGGAAACTGGCTCCTTCTCTGTGTCCCCATCAGTATCCTGATGCTGCTGTTGTCATGGATATGGCTGTACTGGCTGTTCATTGGCTCTGAGTGAGTGCACACTGCCTCAAGTCACTTGTTTGCATCGTATAATGCTCTCTGCTTACGCTTCTTCTGCTCCAGGACTGTAGGTTGATATGTACTGAGCACTATTTATTTATTCTAACACACCAGGGCTGCGTTTCCCGAAAGCGTTGTAAGCCTAAGTTGATCGTAGAATCCATCGCACAACGAATCTTAGTTTTACGGGCCGTTCCCAAAGACACGGTAGCCAAAGTGTCTCTTGAAAATTCGTAGCTCTTGAAATTGCATAGATTAGCCTACTCCTTACGAGCATGTTTGGGAAAGGCACGTAAGAAATATTGATGGTTTCGTTATTTTGCTCGATCGTTGCTACGATCCATCGTTATCGGGAAACACACCCCAGATCAGTATAGTCATATTTGTTGTCTATATGTGTCCTATGAGAATTATTTGAAATATTTAAAGCCAATATTTATAGCTAAGGGTATAGCAAAAACATTTAGCTATCTACAGGTCAACGCCTTTGCTTCCTTGAGTGAGCAATATAATATTAACAGACAACAATATATTATAGTTTTACTACACCATAATTACCACCATCGTGATCCATTATCCAGAGCGTTCTCTTTGTTTAGGCATCATGCCTGTCCATTGTGTTTTGAAGATGAGTTAATTATTATTGTTGGATGCTCGGAAATTGAACATTAGTTGTCTGATCACAATCAGTGAGGCAAATGTCCAAAATGCTATCTTTATTGTTTGTCAACTCTCTCTTTTTTTCACTATCTCACTCTACCTCGGTCTATCTCTGTCTCTCTTCCTTTCTCACCCACACAGTTTTAGGTCTTTGCTGCGCTGTGGAGGACAACGGTCCGAGAGGGAGAAGGAAACAGCCCGCGTCATTCAGGAGGAGTATAATTCTCTGGGGCCTATTAGGTGAGACACCCGTTCTTTCCTGAGTGTTGGTGACTTTGGAGATTGTGTTAATTATACATTGATTCATTTTGACAAACAATTCAAACAAACACACTACATGTTTGTTCTCTCTTCCCCCCGTTGCTCATCAGACATGACTGACTGACTGATTTCAAGATTGGTGGGGGGAAAACATTGTATATCCCCCCCCCATGCCAGCATTACACATGCCCTGCTGCTAATTATTTATGCTCTGTGGTCTCTTGAGGTTCCTACTGTCGCACCTAAACCCACACCCATGTTTGAGTCTATGGTTGAGTGTCTCCTGCTCCATCCAGTCCCCAGGAGGTGGTGACCCTGATCATCTTCGTGCTGATGGCCCTCCTGTGGTTCACCAGGAAGCCTGGCTTCATGCCTGGCTGGGCCAACCTCTTCCCTGAGTGAGTTTTTGCCATCACTGGTACACTTGTTTGTTTTGCAATCTATACCCATTAACGACATTAAAGTCGGTATTTGACTAAAACAACATGTTATCAGGATTCCTCATCAGAAGGGTTCTATTTTTTATTATTATTTTGAATGGCATAATACCTGGAGCATATGGTTGATAGAAATCAAGAAAATCAAGCAGGATGTACATTCGCTCTGACTGACTTCTTCTCTGCGTTCACGCAGACATGCCGGCTACGCTACAGATGCAACCGCTGCCTTGCTGCTCGGCCTCCTCCTGTTTGTCATCCCAGCACATGGTCCATCTGCCAAGAATTTTGGTAGCAATCTTTTCAAAAACCTAATAATATGAATGCATTCATTTAGCAGACGATTTCATCCAAAGAAGTATACAGTCCGGGGGAAATTTGAACCTGCAATTTCTTGAACTGCAGTCAAGAGCACATACCCTCCCTCTTTTGGGAATTGTCAAATAACTGTATTTCTTGTATATATCCTATATAAATATATCCTAGTAGGATGTCAGGTATACCTAGTACAGGAGCAGACTTTAACAGGCCACTATTGTTTAGAACATTTAAGCTTCACAAGATACTGAGAAACAAATTCATTCTTGTTTTTTCCACTTAATTCTCCTGATATGGCTCCATGGCTTCCATAGTAACTAAATATTGTCTTAAAATGTATTTACAACATG
Organism: Osmerus eperlanus; assembly: GCF_963692335.1. Taxonomy (NCBI): domain Eukaryota; kingdom Metazoa; phylum Chordata; class Actinopteri; order Osmeriformes; family Osmeridae; genus Osmerus; species Osmerus eperlanus. The sequence continues at coordinate 15,275,784 of NC_085022.1, forward strand.
GAATGTATGTACAACGGTTGCTGTACAGACTGTGGCAACACAACACAATAAAGAATCATATCTGTCTCCATCCAGAGGCCATGATCACCTGGAAGGAGTTCCAGGCTGTTATGCCATGGGAGGTGGCCCTGCTTGTTGGTGGAGGTTTTGCCTTGGCTGAGGGTACCCAGGTACAGTTTACCAGACCTTCATCATCTTTATCATGTTTTTTCCCCTAGTAAGCTTTTAGAGCCTACTCCCTACATTATACACCTTTCCTAAAACCTCACATTATACCTTTACACCTTGTCTACACCCTCACTGTAAACTTCCCCTATACCCTACACTATACCTACACCTTCCCTATACGTTACACCTCTCCGACACCCTGACACACCCCTGTGGAAATCTATTTCACAAGTGAAAGCAGGCAATGGATTTACAGGTCCAACTCTAGCTAACATGTTAGGGCCCCAGCTTCTATTAAAAAGCCTGACGTACATGTTGTTGACGTACATTAGCCAAAGAAACTTGAGTGCGCCAATGTACAAAAGTTTTTCCGACACTGCCACACTTTTCATTACTCATTAAGGCTAAGTCATTAGTATCCTGCTGGCGAGTTGCTAAGTAACATGGCACATGTTGTGTTCTCTGTGATTTACAGTATTAGTTTGAATGCAGAACACTCTCTACATGGATCCATTCAAAACTGTAAAAGACAGGAAAAATATATCTGAATCGTCGAATGCATCGAATGCAGTACAGCTCAAGATGCTGTTTGCTAGTATAACAATGTATTGATTTCACACTTAATTATGTGTTATCTAACTAAGCGTGTGTTTTCTCTGCCCCATCTGCAGGTGTCCGGTCTATCGTCCTGGGTGGCAACCCTGCTCACCCCTCTGGGTGACCTCCCCGTCATAGCGACGGTCACCATCGCCTGTGTCATCGTCACCTCCATTACAGAGGTGGCCAGTAATGCAGCCACCATCACCATCTTCCTGCCCATCCTTGCCCCGCTGGTGGGTTCACTATCCTCAGTCCCTCTGCTTCACTCATCAACATATGAAATCAAAAAACAAAGATGAATAATAATGATAATAGTAATTATTGTGGATAATAGTCATTATTAATGGACACAATCTGTATTGGTAATATATCATTGGTTAAATTCTAAAATGGGTTCAATGGATTAAAGGCATCTATAGGGGTGACCTTGCCTAATAGGGATAGCAGAGTCCACAGTATATTCCTACAGTACATGCTACAGTTAAGTGATTTACAGCTTCTGAGACATAAAGCTGAGATTTCATCAATGACTGAGGTTCCTTCTGTGAAACTGAGATTCTATACCGTTTGCTTCCATGCTGCTGTTCCCCATAGCCCCTTCCTTTAACTATTATTATTCCACGAGAACATTGGGGTATGCTAAATGGCAAAATATGTAATATGCAATTATTTCAGTTCATGCAATTGAAATAAGACGGATAAGAGCGTCTGCTAAATGACTAAATGTAAATGTAAAATGACTCAGTACTGCAATAGGCACATAAACAAGGGTTGTAGATTGTAAATGGAGTATACTTAAAGGATGGGTTTTGTTGTTGCACAAACAAAAACATACATGACCACATCAACAAATATGCTGTGTATTTTATCATATGCCACCAGAGGCAATTAAGATAGAGCTGTACTTTGCAGTAAACAGGTTGTTCTTTTCACAATATGTGTGTGTGATCTGCAGGCTGAGGCAATCCAAGTGAACCCACTCTACATGCTGATACCCACAACCCTCTGCACGTCTTTCTCCTTCCTGCTTCCTGTGTCTAACCCATCCAATGCCATCGTGTTTGGCTATGGCCATATTCGTACCATTGACATGGTGAGTATTGAGTGAGCAGTGCCCATGTTAGGAATGTGTCATTTCACATTGATTAGTATAACTACTGTCACCCCATTGCATTGCTTAGAAGCATGTTGTAGCGACGATCTAATGTAAATACATCATACACATTTAAAGGGTATTCTTCCTGTTTTCCTTCCATTCTATGATTCTAGGTGAAGGCGGGGCTTGGCACAAACATAATCGGTGTCCTTGTGGTGATACTGGCTGTGACGACATTAGGAGTACCCCTATTTGGACTCAATACCTACCCTGACTGGGCGCCCGTCTTCCCTACGTCCAACAGCACTGGCCTGTGATTCTTTGGGATAAAAGCACGACTGAAATTACCTCAGGAAGGAAAAAATGTGGGCAAGTAAGGACCAATAGCGTGGACAAAGATGGGACACTGTACACAACGTGGTTCTGGTTAGTTAGCTATCTAGGCTAACGGATGGTGGTGATGGTGCACAGGTCGAGGCAAGGGAGTATTGTTCTCCTGAAGTGCACAATATCATGGTCCACAGATTTGCCGTTTGAGGACAAATCGATCAACTCCAGAGGACACTGTTTAGCCAATATTGCACTGTACCATGATGCAGTTTATTGACACGTGCACCATTGTTTTTGTATTGGAACATCATGTTTTGTACCACAAGTACAGCACATTGTTCTTGTGCAGAGGATTGATTTTGTCACAGTTTATTTGTAAACAATCAGTTTTTCCCATCCAATAGGAGCTGAAGAGTGGCAGTTACAGTGAATGTGAGAAAACATGAAGAAAAAAAAGAAAGAAAAACTGTCAGGTTGACTGCTGTATCTCAGCAGTCATCATTATATAATGTAAATACAATGCTACAAATCAGTGGTAGCTTGTTTACCTACACGTAAACCCAAATTTATATAGGAAAGATTTTGTAAGTACTGTACTTTGATGTGGTTTTCAGTGAAATGTTAAAGTATATTCGGTGTTGACAAGTTGGATGTTCCTCTGAAGAACTGAGTGAACAATTTATTATTAAATGTATATATTTTTTGGACATTGTTGAATGAGGATCTTTATGTGTTGGTGGTAAAGAGCCATCATAGCCCTTCCCTGTGAGAAGCTTTGACTTATGAGGCACATTGAGATGTAAGATTCCATCTTGTAGTCACTGTGTCCCTGGTTTTACTTGAGTACAGCATTAGGTCTTGCCCTACAGAAAAGACCCTGCTCCAGGAGAGCTATTCCTGTAGGTTCACAATCCAATCAGCACACCTTATTCAAATAATTAGATGGTTGATGCATTCAATCTGATTGGTCACTTAGTAGCTCTCTAGGGACAGTTGGACACCTCTAGTTTAGATCTACAATACCAATAAGATGACACACTACTAAATGACATTGTCTGAATACTGTAAGTGTCTTTAAGTGTGCAGCATCTAAAGATGGGAGTCAGGTGGCTGAGCGGTTAGAGAATCGGGCTAGTAATCAGAAGGTTGCCGGTTCGATTCCCTGGCTGTGCATAATGACGTTGTGTCCTTGGGCAAGGCACTTCACCCTACTTGCCTCGGGGGGAATGTCCCTGTACTTACTGTAAGTCGCTCTGGATAAGAGCGTCTGCTAAATGACTAAAAGTAATGTAAATGTAAAGGTGAAGTACAATTAGTCTGATGGTGTCACATTACAAATACTTCGTGGAAGTGATGTTTGATCCCCACACGCACACACACACACGCCATGGCCATAAAGACACACAAACGTATGCAAGCACACGCCCACACATCATAGAAACACACACAGAAAGCTATGGCATTAAGATATTAAGTCAGCAATAGCACTCATGCCATGACAACACTAATGTAATTAGTGGTGTTAATTTTATATGAAGGTTGACAAGACACAAATGCCTCGCCATGGTACAGATAGGCACCAGGCAGGAGCAATTAGATTTAATCATCTTCATTTCAAGACATTTAACAAAAGCTAATATTCATTTTTTTCTTTTTACTTCATTACAAGGCAAGGCAAATGTCAGTCTACCCCTTGTCGTACTATAATGCAGTGTTTCATATTTAAATACAACTTCGAATTAAGCATTGTAATATTTAAAATCTGAAAAGCAGCCTATAGTTTTACTCCAATTTGTAGTTATTGGTATCAACGTCAGTAGACAAAATGTTTCCAACGGGATCGACAGTCTCCAAACTAACCGTAAACGAAGGGTTGCTACTCCAATGTTTGTTCTTTTCTTATGGTGGATCGACTAGTTAAAATGGGCACCTTCCACGTGTTGCTGTTGTTCATTCTACAGGTTGCCCACCTGTATGGGAACCCAGTGCGCGCACTGCCGTTCCGATACAGAAAAGGCGCAAGCGGAAAGGCTTTGAGAGGCGACGTTTCTAAACTCCGCCCTTCACCTCGCATTTCTGTCAAGAGATTTCGCTGTAAAGTCGTCGTCACCGTTCGGAAAGAGAGAAGAATACCGCCACTTAAAGGGCTGTGGCGACAAACACAAGCTGTCATCTCACGAGCTTTTCATTTTAGACAAACAGTAGTTCACCTGCACCTGTGTCTTAGCGATGTTGGATCCGTCCTCAAGCGAAGATTCGGGGGGAGATGAGGACCCTGAAGTTCCAAAAGAATCTCCTAAAACACCTGGTGCTTCCTCGGGGCAAGGAGGTAAACAAAAGAAACGACCACAAACTGATAAACCCAAGCCTGAAAGTCATCCCGAACAAGATGAACTGGAGAAAGAGAGGGAGAGACTTCAGAAGGAAGAAGCGGAGAGGAAGATTAAGCTTCAGGTTTATGTGTTTGTGTTGCGATGTATCGCATACCCTTTCAATGCCAAACAACCCACGGATATGGCACGCAGACAACAGAAGGTAAGTGAGGGCAAACGCAGGCTAACCTTTTAAATACAGTTTGTAATAAAAGTAGCTAGTTACTGATTTAAAAAAGTGACTGCCTGTTACTTAAAACTAATTTTATATGACATAACAACCATAATAAGTGCAACCACAAGTGTAAACCCAATCACAATAGGCTATATCGAATTACATAATTGCTTACTATTTCATGGCTGGTTTGTTTAGCATACAAACAAACTGCAATAAGGATTCACCAGTTAAAGCCACAGGATGAGAGAGCAATTAGTAAACCTCTGCATCTCTATCTCCTGTATGTCGGCAAGCTTCGAGATCAAAGCAGGATCAGAGTATATAGGTTGGACTGCACAGCTGTTGCTCGGTGCTGAACAATGGTCTGTATAACCCTAGGTGAACAGGCAAATTACTACAGAAATAGAGCTAAATCCATGGCAACATATAAAGGAAAATGAGCGTGTGTGTGTGTGGAATGTAAAAGACAGTACGAATGAATTAGTATGATAAGTCGCAAAACCGCTTGATTTCGACTCTTCACATCATCAAAGTAGTAAAAATGTTTTGTCTTTCCAAGATTTACTTTTTAGTTCGTTAACCCTGAGCCAAAATGCAAAATGAGCCTGAGGCATTGGAAGAACCTGCCTCCCCTTATTGACCAACACCAGCTGATTTGCAATCTAGTGGAAATCGAAAACCTCAGTTCCCCTCCTGCTCATATGCATGAACCTTCAGGGTTGGAATTAATAAAAAAAAAAGTGTTATCATCAAAACCAAAAGTGTTAGCTTGTATCAAAACACTATGGTTAGATTCTGCAATAGTGTGATGTGTAGTGAATTTGGCAGAGGCTGTTAGTTGACAAGACTTGCAGTTGTGTACTGCACCTTCCCTTGGTGTAGAACTCCTGCCATGGTGATGCAGTATGCAACATCACCATTGGCTTTTAGACCGACAGTATATTCCTTATAGCATGCAAACAGCCAAACTCATACCCTTTGCCACTGTTCAGATTGCAAGCCTGTCTTCCCTGTCTTCCCTGCCTGTGGCTCTGTGCATGCATTCAAAGTACAAGGAAAATAGAATCACCCATGCATAACAGCCTTGTGTGATGCAATTACTTCTTATGGTGTATTGAATATAGCCAATGGCTGTCTTGATATTCTGATTGGCCTTTTACTATTGTCAATTTATTCAGTGATGCATTTACTCTAATGTGATACTGAACACAAAATTATCAATTATTTGATAAATAAATATGTGACGAAGAGTGTATGCAGCCTATTTTATAGGCACACTAAATTCAATGCTTAAATGTATATTTTTTTATGATAAGTGAAATTCCCTCCAGACTTCAGTTAGTATGGGTCATTATGTTGGTAATACCCAGTGGTTTAGCCGTTTTCCAACTCGACCAAAGATAATTGTTATTGAGTGCTCAGCTGTCATTGTGGCAGTAGTCAAACTTCAATAGGCTGTAATGACTGTTCATCTGTCAATCATACAACTTTTAAAGACACATTTGCCAACTTTGTAAAGCAGCCATGTCTCCTAAAGCAGTGTTTCTTAACCCTGTCCTCAGGGAACCCCTGTCCTGCATGTTTTAGATGTTTCCCTGCTCCAACACACCTGATTCAAATAAATGGGTCGTTATCTAGCTCTGTAGAAGCCTGGTAACGAACATGCATTTGAATCAGGTGTGTTGGAGCCAGGAAACATCTAAAACATGCAGGACAGGGGTTCCCTGAGGACAGGGTTAAGAACCACTGTCTTAAAGCATCTCTCTTTACCTTAAGACTAAGTCTTAGAAGAAGAAGTCTTGTTGTAACTAGTTTAAATCCTATTGGCTTGCCAAAGTGTGTTGTTGGATATGGATTGCAGCACAGCACGTTCTGAGGGCATTCTACATTTACAGACGCTCTTATCCAGAGTGACTTACAGTAAGTACAGGGACATTCCCCCCGAGGCAAGTAGGTTGAAGTGCCTTGCCTAAGGACACGTCATTTGGCACGGCCGGGAATCAAACTGGCAACCTTCAGATTACTAGCCCGATTCCCTAACCGCTCAGCCATCTGACTCCCCTAAAACCTATATGTCCATCTGCTGAACTGTTTGTTTATGAAAGCATTCCACACAACTTGCTGTTGATGCACTAGCTAGCGAACTACTGAGTTAGAGAGACATTACTCGATCAAACACACTGTGAATTTAAAGACACTTCTCTTTAAACATTTGGCTGAGTGAGTTAGCGAGGTGGTTTGGAGGATAAGAGGTTGGGATTTCATCCCAGCTGGTTGAATACACAGTACATGCTGTATTGTCGACAAACTTGTTTTACAACATCCCGACTTCCTTGTTGACATACTTTAATGATTTGTGAAACTGAAGCCAGCACATCCACAACCAAGCAAGCAGGCAAAGCCCTTCACATCCATTCCCTCTGCTTGTCTGTCCTTCCTTGATCAACCTAATGGGACAGCGTGGTTGGTCAAACGTCATTATGAGTAAGCACCATGCCCATCATGTAGCTTACTCATAATGACGTTTGATGTAAGCCTTTAATCAAAGGCTAACTCCTAAACTAAGTAGCTGGTAAAAGCGTATGCTTTATTGACCAAAAGTCGTATGCTCTATGTACTGTACTACAGTATGTTCTGTGACCGACATTTCCTCATAACGCTGTGGTTTAGAACATTCTGAAGTTCTTCAGCGGTGCCTCTTGAACCTTCCTTTTTGCCATGCTTATTGAACAGTCTTTGAAGTTCAACCCTCGCCCCTTTTTGTACCGTACACCATTCCCGGTCTAAAGCAGTTTATCTTTATAAAAAATATTATCTGTCCAAGTCGGGTACATTGACATTTCATTCATTTAGCATACAAATAGTGCATATAGATTAGAATAGAATGTTAATGTTTGAAGAGGTTTAACTAAAGTTATGTTTGGTCTGTGCTTGGTATATGTGATATGAAAAGTACAATCAATCCATTATTGATATGTAATCAATCACCTATTAAGTCTTAATGAAACAATATTTTTGTAAACTAGTCAGTCAGTAACTTATATCATTATAAAGACACCCGTTATTCCGTTTTATATTATTTGAAGATCTGCCTTACTCCCTCCAAGATCTACAGTATTTCGGTGGTCAGAGTCAAGGAACATTCCGGATTTACCAGCCAGATCGCACAGTGGTACAGTTGGACATCTGCTCTAATATTCAGCAGTGAAAATACCTCATCTGTGCCAATAGATGTCTAGAGGTTGTGGTGTAAAACAACCATAGCTTTTCACTCTCTCAATAGCAGGCTGGCTACGATACTGGCTGGACAACTGACTTGGGGTTTTCTCCAACCGGTGCAGTAAGACGACACTCTGAATACAATCAGAAAAGTGAGTGGATTAGGATGCAGGGTTGCTGGTTCTACGTGGAGGATATTCTTGGGAGACTCCAACGCAAGAAGAAACTTAGGGTTCTGTGAGAGTTGTCTTTCCTGATAAGTGGAGCACAGCGCTGAGGAGCATGAAGAGGTCACATGACAGTGTCGGGTCAAGACACGAGTGCCTACGAGAGCCCTGCAGTACATCACTGTCAAGTGTTTTCAATGTCTCTTTTGTATGTGTAAGACATAAACCCGTCAATTACTTCATATTAATGCGACTCACCGAAGCAGCAGATAAAACGATGTCTGCTACTACTGCCTAAACATTTTCCGAAGTCTGAACATCGGTAAAGAACATTTTCATGGGACTCACAAAAGGACACCTGGTCCACTAACGCAGTATGTTGAGACTTCCTGTTTTGTCACACTGTGGAGCAGCCTCTTCTGTGCTCGTGTCAATAGCTGTTTTTTGTCAGGAGGGAAAGCAGGCCTCACAGTAAAGCACTGTAAAACTGAGGTGACTCTCTACAAGGAACATAATCAGATAAATGAAAAGAGACCTTCAGTAAAGGTCACCTTTACTGCAAAGTGTCTGCTAATTCATATCAAGTCTACAACCTCTGAACTCTGGTCTGTTTCGCTTCTGTTTGCCAGTTTTCAAATACAAATTTGAATAGCAGTGTTGGATAGAAACAAGGCCAACTCAAAAGTCTTCCTGCTTGTTGAAATCTACTGTACCGAGTCCTGTCATTTCAGCGAACACATTTTATAATAGACATGATCAATAGCGTCAAAGATTTTAATTGGATTTTTAAGACAACATTGTACATAAGTAAATCAGTTATTACTTCCTCCATCCTGTTCCACCAATGAGGTGCAATCCCTCCCCCATACACGTTCTTGGAGACAATCTACTAGTCTACTGTACACGACAGAGGAGGGAAACCGTCGCCACGGAAAAGCCTCTCAGAGAAGACCCACGCATTCTGCAATACACGCGTCTAATCCCTTGGCCCTTTCTCATTACCCAAACAAATAGCCATATTTTTCCCTCTCTCTAAATTTATATAAGAAGCTATTTCTGCCAAGACTAGTTTCCCTGCGCATCTTTTGTGGACTGGTGGTGGGTGCAGTTGGCAGCTTCTAACGTTGCCAGAGGCTGACTTCCGTCCTCTTTGTCGTCTCGCCTTCCCCTGTCAATTTCCCTCTCCCTGAGACGTGCGTCTTCCCAGGCAGTTATGTAACTCACTCCTCTCTCTCTCTCTCTCTCTCTCTCTCTCTCTCTCTCTCTCTCTCTCTCTCTCTCTCTCTCTCTCTCTCTCTCTCTCTCTCTCTCTCTCTCTCTCTCTCTCTCTCTCTCTCTCTCTCTCGTGGAGTGAAGAGACAATTCCACTGGGCTATCTTGACAGCTAAGAGGAGATGGAGATGCAGTGTGGAGAAACCGGCGACAGGACATCAGCAGAGCCCTGAGGGCACCGAAAGCCCAGTGTGACCACCTCCTCCTCTCCCCCCCCGGCTAGCAAACATGAAGAAACGAGAAGTCAAGTTGAGGGCGTAGTTTAATTTGGAATGAGGAACCAGACCACATAGGGTTTGTCAGATTTTTCCTCCTTACCTCTTCGACCTCCTCCACAACACCCTTACCGGACGCCTCACGCCTGCGGATCTAACTGCAATTAAAAACTCACCAGGACCAAGCTCCGAACCTGGGCCTTTTTCTGTTGCCTCACCCTCCCTCTGGAACACCCTCCCCAACCACAACCGACAAGCAAACAGCCTCCCATCTTTCATACAGGCCCTCACAACCCACTTTTTTCAGGCTTGCTGTCAACAGTTAACCCCCTTCTCTCCCTTCCATATTCCTCGTTTTTTATTTATGTCCTTCTTAATGAATTTACTGTCTGAAGGTTCTTTGTGTCTGGCAAATTGCTATACAAAACGTATGTATTATTAATTTACAAGTGTTTTCATTTTAGTTCAAACATCTACATGGGTTAATATTGGGTGATGGCATACAGGGCAGGCCAACTTAATTGACTCATTCATTGACTTTCATATCAAATTACAAATTGTATTTGATATTTAATACCCAGTTCCTACGCACCTCTAAACACTATGAAACTGCACAGCAGTATGATTTTATAAACTGTGTGTATGTATATAAATGTGTAAGGTTTTGTGAGAAAGGTCAATTTTTGCTTGAAAGCTTCTTGTATCTCGGCCTGACATTATGACCTTTTAAAATATGCAAAGCCCTGTCTCTCCTTCTAAAGCACGATTATTTAAAGGAATGTGCATTTCCACACAGGTTGGTCTCCAGAGTATCGAGGGTGGAGGTGAACAATGCCCTCAAGCGCCAGGGCTAATTTGCAGCACCCTCAAGAACGTGGAGGATTGATTCTGATAATGATCTGAAATGTCTATTGACAGATTGAATATTGAGCATCCTGTCCTCATCTAGTTTCTTTAACATTCGACAGTTCCAGTCGGTGGGCGCGGTGGCTAATGAAGTCTCTTGGGGCTGTCTCCGGGGCTCCTTCATGCACAGCATCAGGAGAGCGCTTGTGTTCTGCATCCACAGAGGCATTGAGTATGCGTTGTGTGTGTTGTTTATTTTATTACAGCTTATTTTGAATTTCAAAGGAAAACATTTCCCCCTACTTTCATGCGAAGTTAGACGGTAATGTTTCGGAGAAAGAAAAGCCCATGATTTATTCTACTGACCTTCAGCAAAGCGTGCTTTAGACTCGGACTGTGCAGCAAATCCTTTCAGTAATAGAATGAATGAATGAGAAAATCCCTTTTATTTAAAAGTAGACATCTATAGAAATCTCACTGGTGGGGTCACGTGACGCTGTTTCTGACTAAAAAAAGTACTTGTTGCTAAATGATTATCAGATGTAGCACTTGGATGGAATATCGCCGTGAAATAAGCATAAGTAGCACTCATGTTTTATGCATAAAACTGTCTGGCTGACAAAAAGATTCAGAAGAAAAAAGCTGTGTGTGCCCGTGCACACTCACCTCATGCACGCACGTGTGGGATCATCGGCATCGTTTCCTCATGGCTTATTGATTGAGCAAATACAATGCACACAACTTCTGGAGATCTCCGTCTCTGAAATTGAAAATGACACTTTGTATAAGCAATCAGTTTGTTTTTCATGCCTCGTCCTTCAAGCTGAAGTCAGTTCTGATTGCATTTTCTCTGCCGTGGAGACAGACTGGCACCTGCCAACCATCTACGGCAGCTTTTAATTGGGACTCTGTCTGTTGATCAGGTCTATATCCTGCATTGTTCTGTTACACGTAGATATGATCTATGCACACCGCTGCTGTGGCCACCGATTTTGTATAAATGTAAATGGACCATCTATTCCTCTCCCAGCTCAGCTCATGATAGTTGATGCTCAGGGGCTGGAAGAAGACCAAATCTAGCCTTCATGTTTTTGTTGTTGTTGCTGGCCTTGCATTTGTATTGAATGCTGTAATAGTGGAAATTCAAGTGGCACTGTGTATGTCTGAGTAGTCAAGAAATGTGGTTTTAATACAATTTATTTAGATTATACAATTACGTAATATTAAACAAAGCTTTGCTGATCAGTCATTACGAAGGAGGTGCTAGCCACAGGTCGTTCGCAAGAGTGATGAAGAACAACCCTAAAACCCTGCCTTATATAAACTTTAGATCAAATGGTTCTTCTGATGGTCAATCTATCAATGTAGCAAACTCTGTGATTGGTCAGCACTGCTCAGTGACAGTTTGACTCCATACCAAGTGTCCCACAGTTCTTTGATGCCCCAGCTCCCTCTCTAAAGAAGGAGATGGTTAATGATACACAAACAGGACACGGGACACAATCTCCTTGGCCAAAAGGTTAGGTCAGCTCGCTCAACTGACAATCTCCCCCAACCCCCAGACCTAACTAAGACCCTCTGGCTCTTAGTTAGGTATCATAAAACAACACCATAAATACCTTAAGACAATATAAGTGTCCATTCTACAGAGTAAACCACACCACAGAGCCTCAGTTTCTAACATTCGTCTGTCTATAACAAAGGAATTTACTTTTTACCACTTAAAGAAACATAGATATTGTAACTATGTCAAAAACTGCCATAACAATGCCCTTTAGCTTAGCTGTTCACAGTCTTAGACCTTTTTATAAACCCAGAATAATAAATATTACTCAAACTATTTCGGGGGGGTTAAAGTTACAAGTATGTTCTTCTTTAGTTTAGTTTTACTTGGTCAAACTAAGAAAAATGTTAAGTAAGGGAAATATCCACCCTGATTTTTTTATTACTTAGGATGTCTTCCCTTTGCTACAACACTAGATGTAGCCTCAGGGCAGACTTATTTTCAGATCAGATTCCTTCGCTGTGTCTGTCCTACCAAAGAGAGACATGGTTGGTGGACTGTCACGATGACAGCAGGAGCTTGAGAGAAGGAGAGCTGGAGCCGCTGAGGCTGGCGGAGAACTCGAGCAGGAAATCTTCCCCTCGGTTTCCCTCGTCTCACCCTCTCCCCTCAGCGTCTTCTGCCTAACGCTGATAGAGTCGCACGCTCACACACACACACACACACTTCTTTATCGGAGGTGTCGAGGGGGCAGACGCCACCCTTCCCTTCCTCATTAAGGTTGATGCTCGGGGATGTTCTGGAATGTCTCGGCTCCATTGTCCCGCAGCTGTGTGTGTTCTCTACGTGTGTACAATGAGACTGCGAGGGCGGTGGCTTCACGCCGCCACGGTGCCGTCCGCAGCATACCTCCGCAGCGAGAGGCACTCTCTCTGTCACTGCTGGGGAAAGCAGAGCCTGTTTGCATTGTGATTTTTAATTAGAAATACACACGTAGAAAAGACATGTTTGGATCTCAACCCCCCCCATGTATCCCAGCTACACTGATCTGATCTTGCTGGTTACATTTTATAAGACCCAAAGGACAGCTCCAGATGAAGTTTCTGTTGATATTTCTCTCTAACAGTCTGATGACTACTGCTGCATCTTAGTTAATGAGTTATTTCACCATATGATCTGGCATGTATACCCGGAACAATGAAATTCGTAACCCAAAAAAAGTGATGTCAATTATATCAATTTGAAAATCCTACTTAGATCTGTGTTATTATAACGTAGGAAACATGAAGAAATGTGTCATCCGCTGATGGCAGCAGCATCTAGATTTGCAGGTACGGGGAGCGCTGAGGTGGGGGTCATGGTCCGAAGTATCCCAGGCCAAAGTTTGACGGGCTTCCACACTTCCACGGTCAGCCGTTTGACCAGACTTTGTCAATGCCATTGACTACATGCCCCTCCTTCCCATTGGCTTTCCAGCAAGTCTTTGGCTCTTTCTCTCGCTTGGTTTGGCAACCTGACCGTGAACATCCAGGCCCTCCTGTGTGAGAGCAGGACCGAGCGAAGAGGACATGACTGTTTGACACGCTCAAAGGGGGATCCCAAGTCGCTGCGGCGCGTCCAGGAACTCGGGAGTCATCTCCCGTCTTCCGTCAGCTATTAGGAGGTTAAGACGGTTGGTCTGCCAAGACTTGCTCATCAGGCTTCCCGCTGCAGCCAGCTCAGACGGCCTCGCTCCAGAATCCCTTTGATTCCCCCCCCCCCCCCCCCCCCGGCATATCAGCAGTTAGCACGTCTGGACTGAATATTCCCGTTGACTAAGGACATGCTTGGGCTCGGCCCCAAGCATGCGAGATGGCCGTGTTCTAGTAGGTCTGGACAGCTGCTTTGATGCAGAGCGGTCGGACTGTAGGTGTTCAATTCTCTCGAATCACTTCCGATCTCTGTGTCTTCAAGCTTCGAACACTATGTGAGCCGCGCAGGACATGCCGCGAAAGCACAATCAACCGCGATGGCCTGTTTTTCTAGCTGAATTCCTTGTTGAGTCTCGTGTGTGCACCCAGACGTGGTGTGTTTGGATGCACACCATTGAGGCTCGAGAGCTTGATTGGATGGTGTTATTCTGAGAGACTACATCCCTGGGCTTTCCTGCCTTAGCTGAGGGAACAACCAACTACTCGTCTGTCTGTACATGGATGTCCTTTCTGGGTGAACTGGCAGGATTGCTTCCCTACTGTGAGGCAGCGTTTGACAAGCAATTTAGGGCCAAGCTCTTGTCCTTGTATGTTTTCATCGGTGTTTTGAAAATCTGTTACTTTTGATTGACCTTGTTTGCCTGCATCTTCTCCTCTATGCTCTCTCACTGTTAATGACGGTTACGTTGACATGTATTCATTTAGCCTTATGCGACATTCAAATGGTATTGTTCCCAGTCTTGTTCGCTTTACTTGTTGGCAGAAGTTGCTGGATAATTTCATGTGATTTAACATGGTTGCATATGTATATCAGCTCCATGGAGATCAAGCAAGAGAACAGTAGGATTCATTTTTTGCTAAAGTATATCCTTTCTCGTATTTTCTTTTTTTGCAAGCAGCTCTGACTACTGACTGTTCCTGCTTTCAGTATGGTCTGTTTTCGCTACAGAAATGAGGCTCAAATCAGGCTGAAACAGTTGTTTTGCAGTTTGGAAAAAATAAGCAGTTACCAAAAAGGGTGTGTAAAGCTACCTGATTCATCGACATCTATCAGTTCTCCAGAAAGTGATGCACTTCTCAGCCTGTGCTGGAATGAGGCTTGTTAGCTAGTGTCTCCAACAGCCTTCTCTTCCAATCCTTATTTTCTACTTTCTATCCCTCCAACTCTTTGTTTGCATTCTTTTCCTCCATTTCTGTCTTTCGACTCCCTCTCTCTCATTTCCCAGTCCCTTTTTTCTCTCGCTCTCTTGTCAGAAACGAGAGACTGGTTTCTACAGGTGTGGTAATCTGTTGTTTGATCTTCATATCCCACCCACCCCCACCCCCTCGCCCCTGTTGCCAACACCAAACTCTCCAGGGTGCTGTTATCTTCCGCCACTCAAGGTAATTGCAGTCCAGGGGTGAAGTGCTTCAGAAAGGGGCTAGATCTCAAACACACGCCTACCTGCCCCTCACTAACCCTCCTCTCTTTCAACCCACACTACTCGAGCAAAATGGGCATGGCCCACTTTTTTTTGAGGGTACATGATGGGTGGGGACTCTTGAACATATTACTCATATACAATTTCATACAGGCTGAAATAGATGGTGGGGGTTCATTTTTATTTATTGTATATATTGCTGATGAAAATGTTGAGTTCACATAGGATTCGGATTAATTCATTTTAGGATTTTGGATTTTCCGCTAGGAAGTTGTCGAGAGGAGCCAGACCAAGAAATCCAATGTATATAAATAAACCCGAAACTTCTAGTGGAATGGTGTTAAACATCATTCCGTTGCATCATTCCTAAGTTACAGAATGTGTCACTGAGGAAGGATGCAGGTAGTCACTGATACAGATGATAGCTTTTCATCTCCCGTCTAAAAACACGTGCTCACGTTTTTTAACAAGTTACTAAGTAGTTTTGACAAATGGCTGACTGTTGTGACAGACAATCCATGAAAGTCCTGTCAGAATAGAGCTGGTCGTTTGCCGGAATGTAGCAGCAGTAATGAAAGGTGCATTTTGATGATGAAAGATTATGAATAGGTCTAAATTGAATCATTGTGCCCAGGCGCCCCTACTGATTCTGTAATGTAATAAGGGACCTTACTCTGTCGCCGTGCTGACGACCAATTGATTCAAATGGCCTCTACAGACTGGCCCACCCAGCGCGCCCTGGGTGCTATTTTTACCCCTAGCTACTTGTATCACAGACGCAATTTCCGTCTCACCCTCTCTCTCTCTCTCTCTCCTTTGCCTTCACACACTCTTTCTCTCCCTATCCTCTCTTTCCAATCTCCATTCCTATCTCCCTTCCTACCCATATCTCCTCTCCTGCTAATTTATGATTTTGTTTTTCAGTCGCTTTTCAGTCTTCATTCTCTGCTTTTCGTGCAGAATTTTTTGGACGCTCCAGAAGATTGTTTTGATTTGCGTAAATGCCCATCAAAAGTTTTTTTTAATATGAAGTATTTCAAGTTTAAGTAGTCAAAATGAGCCATGAAATGTTGTTTTAGTGTGGGCTTCGTGTGGGTAATGCAGATCATTTTACTGGTATAGCAGGGGGCTGTCCTAATGCACTCACCAGGATTTAGGATGCTTCAGTCTGACTATTCAGTCTAGCTATTATTGTTTTATAATTCCAGTGTTGTTATGAATAATAATAGCGTACATTAATTCATAAACTGTTATACCAGTGGAATGGACAGCATGCCTGTCAGAAGGGAGGCCTGGTTCGTCAAGAAGGATTCTTGTCGGTGTACATTTTCAAACAAATTACTAAAATAATTCTGGCATAAGGACATCCTCCTAAACCCTTTGCGTGGGGAAAAGTACAAAAATCATTTTGAACCAATTTTTCACACACTTTCTCCACCAATTTCCAACTGCTCTTGTGCACATGTGACCCAGTTTGATGAATTGGACTTTGTGAGAGGCTTAATGGTGTTGCAGTTTCGCCTCTCAACTCTGTCTGCCTCAAGTGTCATTACTTCTCGACTCCTCTTCTTTCTCTGCCTCTCCCCTCCTCCCTCCTCTCCTTCCCTCCCTCCCCTCCCTCCCTCCATCGCCTGCTGTGGCTCAGAGGCCATGTTCTTCTGCTTCATTTCCCCTCATCCTTCAACGGCCGTGAAAAGGAGAAGCCCTCCCCACCTCCCAAAGATCTTTTCACCTGCCTTTCAATTTTCCCTCAGACACGACTTCCCCCTCCATCTCCATTACTCTCCTCATTCCCCTTCATCTCCACGCCCCTACATCTTACTTTACGTTGTGTATATAGTACAAGTGTAATATCCTCTAATACTAGAGTGTTTTTTCCCTCAGGATTTAGCCATTTGTTTCACCCTCCTTTTGACACCTTCTTCCCCAATCTCTTTTTCTCTCCTCTCCTCGCTTCCCTTCAGTTTCCATGTCTCACTCTTCCTTCCCCCACTTACTCAACTTTGAGGTGAGGTTACTGATATATACGTCACTTTTACTCAGGGATGCTTGCAAATGAAACTGTCAGGCCTGACTCAGAGGAGGACCATGTGCATGTACATGTCATAGTGAGAGTGACGGACAGCAAGGGGAAGAAACTGTGTTTGGCATTTGGATGGTTCTGTCACACTACACTTAAATCTTATTGCTTAGGGTTGCTTAGATATCATTCCTGCATACGTTGCACAATGCTGAAACACAAGAAGCTTAGGTGTTTTGGACCCTGAAGAACTGAGTGTGAAAGGGAGGGCAGAGTCAAACAATGGCAGGAAAGAGCTGGGGAAGTGTTGTCTGCATCATACTGAACATTCATACCCCTTGACTCTTTTACTCTGTATTAAACGAGTCGTTTTCAATGTAGGTCCTTTTCAATATTTCTCTGCGAGGTTAGCGTTGCAGTTTTGTCTCTTTTTAAATCATTTTGTGATTGGGAGTTTGTGTGATGTAAAATGGAGCTTCTTTAAAGGCCGTGCTGTAGTTAGGCACAACATGGGATGTCCTCAGAAAACAAAAGCTGAAGATGTATTCCATTCAGTCAAATAAGTCATCAATTTAATCACAATAGTCATGCTCGTCAAGCCTGTACTTGAGAAAAATAACAATGATAAAGTATTCTCTGAAAGTGAACCGTTTCTCAATATATCTACTATAAAATATCCAACACACGGTTTTTCTAAGTTGAAAAAGGACTTCTCAGGATATTTCATCGAAAAGATTCAGAAAAGGTAGATGTGGATGGTGTTGAAGATACTTTGACACCATTACTGAAGATGGTTGGTGTTAATATTAGTCAGCCATATTCCTGTAACATGGTATGTCACATCCATAGATTTAAAATATAATAACCCTTCATTGTTGGCCTCAACCCTAGACAGTAAAATCCTTTCATCACTAAATCATATTTTGCCCACAAATAGCAGTTAACAAAGTTGGTGCAGTCAGAAGGAAAACGGCAACAAAGGAAGCCTGCTTAACCAAGTCAGAAAGCCGTGGTGGATGTATCGAGCATATCTCACTGGAGTCATTCTGCCCTTGAGGCTTTTTGACAAAGCTCCTCCACATGTGAATGGCAGGCAGACACTAGGCCTTCACACCACTAGCATACATGCACGTGTCTACCCTCACACGCACACACACACACACACAGGCACACGTATACACGCACAGGTCTCTGGTGTTCAGTTAACATAATAGTATGCATTCTATGTACATTTAAATGGAAAATCCAGCTTGGTTGTGCACATTGTGGGACTTGACTGCAGACTGTGGTGTATCCTGTTCTGCAACGGTAGCTACTAGCTGCACTGCTATAGGGGTACGCTGCCCTGCTACTAAACATAGTGGGGTATACGCTGCCCTGCTAGTAAACATAGCGGGGTATACGCTGCCCTGCTAGTAAACATAGCGGGGTATACGCTGCCCTGCTACTAAACATAGCGGGGTATACGCTGCCCTGCTAGTAAACATAGCGGGGTATACGCTGCCCTGCTAGTAAACATAGCGGGGTATACGCTGCCCTGCTAGTAAACATAGTGGGGTATACGCTGCCCTGCTAGTAAACATAGTGGGGTATACGCTGCCCTGCTAGTAAACATAGTGGGGTATACGCTGCCCTGCTAGTAAACATGCACATGGAGACCATAACAACTATAACTACTTAACACTTGTCATTGGTAGTCACTGTGAACAGGATCAATATTTACAGGAATCTTATGTTGTTTCTCTTTCAATTCCAAGTGGACAACGAGGTTGCAATCATGGATTCCATGGTTTACACTTTCAAATCCCTTAACTCCCATTCATTCTACTTGAAGTATCGCATTGAAGTATCATACAGTACTCTTCCCTTCAGTTTGACTAAAGTCCTCCACTGAGTGGCATGGTCTGTTTGTAAAGTAGGCAGAAAGGCATATTTGACTAAAGGGTGTGTTGTTGTAAACTTGTGTCTCAGCATTGTGATGTCATCACATATCGTGGTCATGGCGGTTCAGGTTACGGTAAGGTTGACCTCCAAGTGTGACTGGTTGTGTATGGTTGCAGTTAAAGGGACATTTTGCTGGTGATGACGTCTCTAAATTGTTCCAGAACAGGGATTATATTGTCTGATCAGAGTGGCTCCAGAGAAAATGCTGTGGGGTGTTTGCTTGATGTTTATAAGTGTGTGGATGTGTAGCTTTATTTGAGATTTGCAGTTTGTGTGTGTGTGTGTGTGTGTAAATAGTGCATGTCCTCCTTTAACTCTCACCCAAACTGGTGACTACAGCTGATTTGTTCTCTATGGAGGCTACGCTGTGTGTGTGTGTGTGTGTGTGTACATGAGTGAGTGAGTGTGCGTGCCCTTGTGTGTGCATATGTTTATGAATGTGTGTATGCGTGCAAGTGTACGTGTACGTGAGTGAGCGTGCTTGCCGGCGTGCGTGTGTGTCTGAGTGAGTGTGATGGCTCCCACATTGAGTAAAGATGCGTCACTCCTGAGCGACAGCGCTCCAATCCAAAGAAGCTGACACACGCCATGCGGTGGAACGGATGTTGCCATGACGATCCAGGGAGATGTCATACTCAGTTGTGGCGCAGTGAACACACCTTGGCAGACAGAGGGGGGGGACGTTTAGTGCAACTGAACATTGCAGCGAACCCGTTGATGTGTCTCGAACCGCTCATCCAAACAGCTTCACACTCGACAACGCACGGATCCTAAGCGATGCGACTGCCGAACCTTACAGTACCCTGTCCTCGAGACCGAGTCATACACACACACACACACTCCTACAGGTGTTTCTGCACAGCCAGCCCCGCCCTCCCGGCTCACAGGTCCGTGTCCTTGATAGCCCCCCCTGGAAGCTCTCCTCTCCGTCACCCAGTTACAGGAACTCTCTCAGACGACACACACACACACACAATTACTCAATTAGAAAGTCCTGGCGCCCCAGCAGGTCCTCCCACCCGGAGCTGGCACGGCCATGCCGTGCAGTGGGAGAGACGCTTAATGAAGAGGAAGAGAGGGGGGGGGGGGGGAGGGGGGACCAGCAGGATGAAGGCCACAGTGCGAAGCAGCAGCTGGCGGGCCATAACACCCCGCCTACTTATCACATTCTCAGATGTGCTGATGATCCAGTCATGCAGCAGGATGCACACATGCACACGCACGCAGGGGTGCGTGCCCTCACCCACACACACTCACACACAGACACACACACACAAGCAAGCACACACGTTAAACTTGTTCTGTAGGCTGGCTGACACTTTTTACGCACACAAACAAGCATGCACAAACGCACACACTTCCAAATGGGCATTGACACATTTTATGGACACCGTAAAATGGACACGTGTGAGTTTGTGTGTGTGCGTGTGTGAGAAAGAATGTGTCAGCCCGTCAACAGAATATGTTTAACGAATATGTTTAATGTGTACTTGGCGTTTGTCAACAGTGATTGCAGGAAAGGTCATGTTTTACCAGGCCAGGAACCTTGACTTCCTGTCTGTCTCCACTAGAATTTTTTTTTTACAACAGTCTGTTGTTGTACTGTGAGTGCAGTTGAGAGTAGAAGTTTCTGACTAACTCAGGCATAACGGATAGCTCATAACGGATATTCAGTTAGCATAAGCCACCTTGCTAGTGAAGAGTTCAGTTTGGAGGATGGAGCAAATCACCTCAACCACCTCACAACCCTCCTGAATCAAACATGCAAATGCTACCAAAGCCATCTGGCCCGTGTGTCGGAATTGGAATCTAAAAGTACCTCCAATTCTGAAGAAAAAAATAATTATATTTTTATATATATAATATATATCTATACACACACAATATACCGTGTGTGTGTGTGTATATGTATTTATGCTAAAACCGCATGCAGTTCTGCACAAATGGACACAAATAGCTCTAGACTATGTCCCAAACCAGCCACACACGCCGCACTGGGTCATCTGCTCCCAAATGTCTTTTGTTGGATTAAATGGCCTGGTTAATGAATACAATGTAAATTTAACTTGGTAGTATAGAAGACTTTGTGAAGAGTATTTGTGGCATGTAGAATGGGCTTGCTTGCTGTCGTACCTGTCAGAAGTCTCTTTGGATAAACGACAAAAACGTAAACACGTCAACAGGCAATTTGCTCCCTCGATTTACTCAAAACGTTGCCCTTTTCTACGACCTACGTTTGGATCTAACGTGGTCTTGAAGGTCAGTCGTGATCCTGAGAGTTCCCAGCAACTGCAGTCATCAGTGGTGTGAGTTAATGACTGACATTAAGGTGTCACACCGTGATGTCTCTGTACCTTGTAGCTGCTAGCTCCAGCACAAGTGCTGTGACACTTGGCCATCTGCAGACACGCCTATAAATAACCCCACGTCAGGGATAACAAGAGGAGAAACGATGGAGCTGGCTGGTTGGTCAGACATGGTTCTGACAGGTGGTCTGACAAGCATGGAAAAGCATCTCGATGTACAACAAGTGTTACCTAAGTGTCTTATTTCCCAGGTAAGCACTGGGAAGATTATCCTTGGTGTGTGTCTGGGTGTGTGTGTGTCTGGGTGTGTCTTTTTGTCTCTCGCACACATGCCTATCAATTCTGGCTTTGAGCATGGAGAGTGAAATTGCTATAGTGTGAAACACGATACACTAACGCACACATGCACCCATCTGACTCTGTAGTGATCCACTGTATAGCGGCATGGATTGAAGGGAATGCTGGTGTCCAGACTGGCTCTTAATTGTCCTTAAGAACCTATCACAGCCTCTGAGGACATAACTGGAATTAGAGCCAGTCAACACACACAGCATGCAGAACACTCGCTCACTCGCTCAACCATTCCTTAACTAATGTGAAACCCTTCACCTAGTTCCTCCATCTCTCCCACATACAGACCCTCCACCTAGTTTTGCTGGTCCTCGTCAGTTGAGGCCTTCCAGGGTGATCCATCATCACAAGTCCCCGATGCCCAGTCTGCTCTACCCTGACATGAGCTGACTGTGGCAAAAGATGGAGGCCTGTTGTGGAAGCTAGCAGTCTCACTTTCAGCTCTATTTATGCATCTCTGATGTTTGGGTCCAATGTTTGGGTCCTGATACATTGTCATGAGAACCAGTGAGTGAATACCAATGAGCCTACATGGCTGATGGCCTTAGCCAATCAATGCTCTTGATCGATGAGACGACTGTTTAGAATGCAGATAATGGCATCTTCAAGGGTAGCAACGGAGGCACTTGTGGATGTTGTGTAGAGGCCTACAACATCCTGGTAAACAAACAGGTGGTCTACCTGTGCCCTTATTGTGATTCAGGACACCTACTCTTGCACATGTGATAAAAAAAGGTTCCATGCTATAATACTAGTATGTATCAAGTAAGAAAGTTTAACTTTTAAACCCCTAAGCAGCCTGAGTTTTCGAAACGTAAAACATTTTTTTTTAGAAATGAATGAAAATTCCCCCACATTCTACCACAAGCACATTGTGCCATGCTTCACAGTAATAGACACAATAGCTTTTAACAGCTTTTTGAAGTTTCACAATTGCTCACAATTGCTTGCTATTATTATTGTAAACATTTCCACTTTTAACAGGGTATTCCAATAAAAAAAATGAACAAACCGTTTAAATGGAAAAAGTCACACGATAAGACTTAAGGACTGATGTCCAGTGGATGCATAGAAAAAGCGATGTCTACGCTACATTGACAGTTGAGTAGCCAAACGATTGAGAGACTGTGTTGAGATTAGGAGAGCCTTGCTTTGTTCATTGTTGCACACTGCACTCCACATACAATTCGGTCCTGAAGATAAGTGATGTCCGTGTTATGTCAGTAGTCTGCAGTAGAAGTATGCAGAGTGTACCTGGCAGTGCTCATTCAATGGCAGAGAAAATATTTTTCATTTGTCCAGTAGGGACTCCTACCTTCATACATATGCAAACAAGATGAGAAGGCTTTTGGGCTTTCTGTCTTTCGAAAACTCAAACTGTTAGCAGGGGGGAAGCAGCGAACTATGTTTTCAGCGGTACCTCCAGCTCGAGAAATGCGAATAATTTAATAGTCAATGGACTGTAATGAAAAGGTTTGGTGACATTTAGGAAAATGCTGCTCTGAAGATTCTGTTCAGAATGTGATTTCTTTGGACGAATATGTTTCTCTTTACTTAGCACTGTGCTGTTTCTGAAGTATCTGTATATGTTTCATCATTTAATCTTGGCAAATTGGTTGTCAGGCAACCCCATTTTGCCTGAACAACATTCTGACTGACTGAACCCAATTATTGTATTCTATTCAGCTGCATTTAAGCACTTAAGGCCTTTGTGAAGTATTTTAGCACAGGGTATTCACGACAGTTCTGTAATGAGCCCTGAGGAAAGTCAAGGATGACTGTCTAGATGGGACAAAAAAAAATATGCTCCAAAGTTAATGGAAGTCATTTTTCCAAAATGGGTTCCTTTCACTGTATCCCTTTGTAATACAGGACAGGTTGGCACAACCACATGCTTCCAGTATATTCATTTACTATCACAAGTTGAATTTCCTCAGCACTGTAATGCACATTTGGTTTTAGTTCAACAAAGCTTTATAGGGTTTTTACATACCATCTCATGCTGGCCTATGACATTGTCTGTACATTACCAGTGAGTTTAATATAGTTATATGTAATATAATTTTCAATTGTCTTTAACATATCTCAAATATCTTAAAAAGTGATTTTAAATGTTAATATGACACCCATACCTAGACAGAATTGAACTTGTCCAAAAGACACCAACTTCTTACAGTACTTTTGCCTGTTCGTTTTCAATACTTTGTTGTTCACCTTGCCTTTTACTTTAAAGTCTTTTAAACCGTACATTGAAGCTATTTATTGTGTACAGTGAAGCCCAATCTATTCCTTAATTGTGCCAGCACCTGCTGTTCATCCATGTTTAAATCGAATGAGAAGTGTTGTGATCGTGATGAAAATAGTATCATCTGCCTACACTGTAATCACAGGTGTGACTGTCTACAGGTTTGATGTTTGTGGTTCATTTGAATCTCACAGTATATCCCTCTCTCTCCCATCCTGTCTTTCCTCCTCTGACATCCTTCCACATCCCTTTCTTTTCAATCTGCCATTCATACCCTTTCGCTCTTCTCCATAATTGTATTTCACCCCTTTTTTTGTTTCTCTCTCACACGATCGTCCCGTCTCTTCTCCCTCACCTCGTCCATCACTTCCCCATATCTCTCCTGGCATCACAATCTCTTTTATCCTCTCCATTGTCTCAACTACTTCTCTCTCTCTCTCTTTCTCGCTCTCTCTCTCGCGCTTTCTCTCTCTCTCGCGCTCTCTCTTTTTCTACTCCCTATTTTCTCCTTTCTCCCCACTCATCGTTCACCCCTTTCTCTCCTTCTCTTCCCCCCCCCCCCCCCCCACAGTTAAATAAGCAGCAGCTGCAGGCGGTGAAGGAGCGTTTCCAGTCCTTCCTCAATGGCGACACTCAGATCGTGGCGGACGAGGCTTTCTGCAACGCAGTGCGAAGCTACCACGAGGTAAGACCCTGTCTTTCACCCTCATTCTTTCTGTACCCGTTCAACCCCCCCCCCCCAAAAAAAAAAAGACAGCTGAACCCCACCACAGACAACAATCCTCCCTCCAACCTTAAAATAACATTGCAACCTTCCCTGTCCACCAACAAACCTGAATCATCCCACAATCTGAATCAACCCCTATGAACACTTCCCCCCCCACCCCCAAACCAACCAGCTTTCAGCAGGATAGACAGTAATGCAACTGTCCCTCATTATAATATCCCCTACCGTGGCCATACTGCAGCCTGCCTCCAGCTGCCTGGCTTCCATCAACACATGAACCGTCGTCCTGCTAATTAACAACAGATGACAGAGGCAAGGTAAAGTGATTGATTCATAGCGCTCTCTGTGGATGCTCTGTACGATAGCTATCGGTTCACGTGGCAAAGTGCTAAAACCAGTCTGGGGGCGGGGGGGTGGGGTGGGGTTGCAGCAGATTCTCACTCCGGTGGAGGTGTGCGCCCAGATGTTCTGTGTTGCTACGCTAGCTTTGCGAGCGTTCCTCTTGGGTATCCCTACTCACTGACTTGAACAGCTGGAGTTTAGCAAGGACTGTAATTGGCAAAGAAGGTACGCAGAATAAAGTACATTTACATAACATTTATACATTTAGCAGACGCTTTTATCCAAAGCGACTTCCAAGAGAGAGCTTTACAAAAGAGCATAGGTCACTGATCATAACGAGATAGCCCCAAACAATGCGAGCAGCCAAAACATGAAGCATACATTGTAGAAAAACAAATAAGTGCCAAAGGGAAGAACCATAAGAGCATCCAGTTAAACAAGTTACAATTGAAAAACATGAAACTCCCCGCAAGTGTACCTGTAGAAAAGACAATCAACAGTAAAATATTTCACAGCAAGTACAAGAATTTGAAACCGTTACAACTAACCAACAAGAGCAACAAGTCTCTCAATACGAGTCATTGTGATCCTGGAGGAAACTAACATCAGGTCCAGCCAAGCATTCCTAAGTAAACATCTTTTTGTTCAGTAAACACGGACAGTGTTTATCTAGGCACGCGAATGGCAGACCAGAGGAAGAGTGAGTTGATCCCTTATTGTGTTTTACTGTTCCACATGGCTTGGGCTTCGATGCTTGAGCAGAAATCCACGGGCGGTAGGTGTGTGCAATATCTGTCAACATCCCTTTCCCAATATTATCTGTTACCTCTTGGTGATGTACCCACTCTACTGTCTTCTCCTCTGCGGTCTGTCTCTCCTCCACAATCTGTGTGGGCCACATGCTTGTTTGGCATGTTTTGTCATCAAAGTTACAGCGAGCGTCCATGTCCAAAAAAGACCCGAAATTAACCGTCAAGTGGCTAATGGCGTGTGGAAGGCCTATTCCTAGTAATGGTGGAGCTCTCCGAGGAATCTGTTCTCACTCGTTAACTCGGCTCTCGCTTCTTAACCCTTGTTCTGCCTTCGGGTCACATGACCCAAAGGTTCATAACGAACCATCGTTGTGTTTACCCAATTTTACCCAATACAAAAAACAAATACAAATAATTTTGTTTTAACCTTTGCAATGTGGGGGGTCTGAGACAGCCCAACGGTTAAAAGAAAATGCTTCACTTTGTTTTTGTATGCGGTAAAGTTGTCGCAATACGACGGTGGGTCACAATGACTGATGGGCCAGAATGACCCGAAGATAACACAAGGGTTAAGGTCCTCGTCTTCTCTCTCTCTCTCTGTCTGTCTCTGTGTCTGTCTCTGTCTCTCTTGAACTCTTTCTGTGTCTCTCTCTCTCTTTCCTCTCTTGCTGTCTGTCTGTCTGTCTGTCTGTATGCCCCCTCTCTCTTTCTGCATTGCTCTCTCTTTTTACC
The DNA here is from genome assembly GCF_963692335.1 of Osmerus eperlanus. Taxonomy (NCBI): domain Eukaryota; kingdom Metazoa; phylum Chordata; class Actinopteri; order Osmeriformes; family Osmeridae; genus Osmerus; species Osmerus eperlanus. Next base: position 15,302,282 of record NC_085022.1, read on the forward strand.
CCTTTTGTTATCCCTCCATCTTTCCCTCTCTCATGATCCTTTCCCTTGTTTCGCTGTCTCACCATCCCCCCCTCCTCCCCCTCTCTCTCTCTGCCTCTCTCCCTTCCTCTCTCCCTGCCTCTCTCCCCCTCCTCCTCTGAAGTGCCGGGCTGTGTCTATCATGCGCTATAAGATGAAGATGTTATCAGAGGAGGCCAGCATCTCAGCCCTCTTAATTGCAGCAGATAGATAGGAGAGGATCCTATTGAAGTCAAATGCCTCATAGTCTTGTGCATGGTGCAGTGCATGAAGAGTGGCAGGGTAGCGATGATCAAAGACCATCAGATTACTATTCAGCGGACATCGTCCCCAAAGTGTATGAAGACAGCTCGTCAGGTTCTCGATGTACAATACTCCAAAGTGTCTTTAGAAAGCATCAGTGGCAGTCACGGCAACCCTAGTGGGAGACGAGAGCAGCTGGATGAGGTGTAATTGTGGCCAACAAATATGTTAGGCTGCTTGTCTGCCTGTGGTGCTTGGGGATATGCAAATACGCCAAGTAACACTAGGATTCTTTAGTGTATCTTGGGCTTTTCTAACTCGCATCATATTTGTTGAAGGAGCTCTGTGTGTGCGTGTGTGCGTGTGTGCGTTTGTGTGTGGTCGTCGGTGTGCTAAGCTTGTGCTTAATCCCGGCACATGCTTGAACATACAGAACATAGATAGTGGGTGTCAGCCAAGTCATTGCGCCTGATCAATAGAGTTAGCTAGTCAATAGATGACACAAGGTCTTAGAGGTTGTTCAAGAGAGACTTTGTCGGACTCGCATGCTTGTGTCACTGCCCACACACACATAGATTCCAGCCCATCCTACATGTACAATTGTCTTCCCATATGAAGCAGTTAGACTTTCCCTGCTTTTTGGACCAGACTTATTCAATAGCTCTTTCAGACTTTTACGGTGGCTAATGAGAGTTCACAGTCATGTGTGCGGTGTAGGAATAATGTAGGGTTTAGGTATGAATCAATGACAGGAACAATTGAGTGTGAGGTGAGGGAATCATATTTTAGGAGGGAAAGGTGTGTGTGTGTAATTGGCGAGAAAGATGATGGGTAGGGGCTGAGCGAAATGGGAGGGATGGAGGGGAGAGAGAGGTGGAGGGAGGGAGAGGGTAGAGAGAAAAGGAGAGATGTGGTAGGGTGACATCACGGCGTTCCAGTGATGGTCCAACAGTATTCCTTACAACCGTGCAGAATGTGCCCAACCCCCGTTCTTGGCTCAGCTTACCTTTCATGCAAATAACCTTTGAAACAAACCCAGAAATAGATTTTGTAGCCTACTGTATAAGACAAGACGGCTCACCACGGAAGCAAACACTCCAATCCCAGTAGTAGCGTTCTGTTAAGTTCACATCCCAGTCATTGACTTTGTACATTTCGGTTACAATACCTGTGTAAACCTGTTTCGTAATTTATGTCGTTAAGCTATTCAGTTGGTCTGCATCAGCGCCACAGTCTGCCATGTGGCTAATTAGCATCCTGGCTATAATTTAGCACTTGGGTTTAGCGGTGGGACTTGAAAGACAGGCAGCGATAACAGGATTTTGCAGGAGCATCAAACATGTCTCGAAGCCCAAATGTGTTTCAGAACGTGGAAATAATGTTCCTGGACCCTCTGTGACTGTAATTCCATGAGTTCCTCAAAAAGTGTGTACTGTGTGATCCTTGATCATACTATCAGCTAGATGTTCACTGGTCCATTGTTTCAGCTTTTGAAGACTTCAACTTGGTCACTCTTTCGGTTTGCTTTCAAATGCTAGAGAACCACACGCATATGAATTAGCCGCAGTCCTGTTTCTCTCCTTCTCCTTTTTGTAGCACTGCTTCCTAGCACTGTATGAAGGAATCGTGATTAAATTACATATCGCTTCTCATTAATTACTCAGTTACGGCTTGCCTGTTATTACCACTGACTTCATTTCATCGGCCTCACCGTCTGTGCCACAAAATTCTAGAGATGTCATCCTCTTGAACAATATGGCCACCGCCAAAGCGATTCTACCCTGGCCTTATCTCTGAGTGGTTCACTGTCTACCTGATGAAGGGTCAGGCACGTCCGGGGTTTGTGTTGTTGATTAACACCTAACTCTGACTGCTTGGAGTGTGCTGGGGATTAATATTACTCTGCTCTCTTCGTCAGAGAACAAGGCACTGTGTGTGTGTGTGTGTCAAGATGTTTGTGTGTGTGTCAAGATGTTTGTGTGTCTGGATCTGGATGGGTGTGTGACTGGATCTTTACAAAATGTGTGTACCTGGGTGTGTAGCCAGCAGCCTCTGCATGATCCACTCTCTACGCAGCCTCTCCTCAGTGTCCTGCCCCCCCCCCCCTACCCTGACAGAAACCAACGTACAATATCCTTCTGTGTAGCATTTGCCCATATACTGTCCTGTACATTGCTATACATTTGTGGCAGTCAGTGTTACAGTGATATGTCGTAGTACTCCTGTGTGCTGTAAAATCACAATTAATGACTTGGGTGTGCATGTTCTTCAGCTGTAGTCTTCTACTTCTCATCTTCTGTGCTTATTGGAGAAGAGTGGGTGATAATGGACAGGATTTTCTACTGGTCATAGGACAGTGAAGGCCTAGCCATTTAGGGAGTCACTGGAAAGTGATGGAGATGATCAGAATTGATCATTCTGATTTAGCTGATTGTATAATGGGGAAATCCATTTGATGAAGTGTGTCTGTGTGTGTGTGTGCATGTGTGTGGTGTGCTGAGACTTAAAAAGATGGCACAGTTTGCGTGGGCCAGGTTGTCTCACAACCTAGCAAACTGTTTGTAAGACACTTGAGGATAAATGTGTCTTTTCCTTTTAACACAGAGCACCAGGGCTTTAGCCAGTATGTTTGTAAGACACTTGAGGATTAGTGTGTATTTTCCTTTTAACACAGAGAACCAGGGCTTTAGCCAGCATATTTGAAGTGGGATTAACTTGTCACAGACCCACCCTTACTTAACCTCCCCTTAAGGGTCAGATGGCTGAGTGGTTATGGAATCGGGCTATTAATCAGAAGGTTGCCGGTTCGATTCCTGGCCTTGCAAAATGACATTGTGTCCTTGGGCAAGGCACTTCACCCTACTTTCGGGGGGCATGTCCCTGTACTCACTGTAAGTCGCTCTGGATAAGAGCGTCTGCTAAATGACTAAATGTAAGCGTAGTTAGTTATTGCTGCATGTCACTGTTCCTATTCAGACCCAATTTGCTCATAGAAGTAATGTCACACTTTTAACAGTGAGAGAAACTCTTTGTCCTGCTTACTGTGCTGTTTCCTGCCACTTCTCTACGTTGGCTAGCTTGTTCTTGACGGGTAACAGACATATTACCTTCAACACTTAAAGATGTGTAAATGCCTGGTGAAACAATAGAAGAGGGTCCTGAGGAGAACGTGTAGATTAGAAGACCAAAATGACTCAAAGCTGCGTGGAGGTCCCTACAGCGTCTCCAAGGCCTCTTCAGCTGGTCACATCTCCTCATACACCGCCCGCTCCAAGCAGGAAACGCGCGTGTGCCATTAGAACAGCTTCATGCAGCTGCCGCAAATACAGCTTGATGAATTAGGAATGGCGATTTGGAAAGATGAAAATAACATTATTTTAAATGAACCATTCAGTCACTCAGGCAAAAGCACCTTTTGTTTGGGTGAACCAAACTACAAGCCCCTGCTTAAAACTTGCAAATAACATCACCCATGTTATGACCAGTGCAATTCTGCTCAAATATTATGAACCCTGCTGAGGGTGTCCTCAGGCTCTCTCCTCTCTCTCCTCTTCCTCTCTCTCCCTCTCCTCTCTCTCGCCTTCCTCTCTCTCCCTCTCCTCTCTCTCTCATCCTGTCTATCTATTACTTCCTCAGAACCTTTCGCTCTCCCTTTCTCTTGTACTTCCTTAGGCCTCCTCCCTCTCTCTCTTCTTTCTCTTTCTCTCTTCCTTCCTCGGGCTCTCCCTTTCGTTCTCTGCCTGCCTTTCTGTGTCCCTGAGTTGAAGAGATGTTGCTGTACTGCAGCTCCTCAGCAGCTGGTTGCTGTGATATGGGTTTCAGAGCGAAGGCTTCTAACATGCCATGAAAGTGGATTTACTCTTATTGAGGGGGAGTGTGCAGCACAGAGAGTACTGTTCAAACTCAGAATGTGTGTTTTTGCAGTTTGTTTAAAACTGTGTATTGTAGATTATTTCTACAGGTTTGTGTATATTGTGTGTGTGTGTGTGTGTGTGTGTGTGTGTGTGTGTTATATACTGTGTGTGTGTATATATTGTGTGTGCCTACGTGTATTTCTGTGCCTATAGCTGGAAGGAAGAACCTTGCAACCCGACTGTCGTCAGAGTGGCAGAGGACAATGACTCGAGCCTCTCTTCTCAATTATTGGGCAGGAATATGTCAAGTCACCCTGTCAGATAATGACACCATTATGTGAAGATGACAGAGTTGACATTTTCAATCTTTTGTCACCGCCATGCACCCTATTGAGGACGTTTTGGAGAACTCACGGCGTCTTGCTGTGCATCTTTTGACATTTATCCGGGCTGAATCATGTCAAAGGTCTCAGTGACACCTCATGAGATGTACAGGAAAAGCCCAGAGGCTTTGGACGAGTTTTGTTGAAGACAATCGCTATTTTCACTTCAGCGTTTCACCAAAAATTGTCTAAATACTGAGATAGAATGAAGCACATAAGTCTCCAGAATAGACCCTGATATTGTGCAAACTTCCTGCACAATCGGTCAACACACTATAACTTTAAATCAGAATCAGAATAAAGTTTTATCAGCAAGTATTTTACACAACAAGGAATTTACTGTGGTGCATACAGTAAACATATAAGAATCGTAAAAATCTTTAAAAAGTGGTCCTTAAATATATAAAAAAGTTAGAAATCAAACTAATTTGGCTTTGTAGAAGTTCACCATCATTGTCTTTGGCAGGTTGAACTTCTTCAGCCGCCACAGGAAGTACATCTTCTGTTGTGCTTTCTTGGTGAAGGAGCTGATGTTCAGTTCCCACTTGAGGTCCTGGGAAAGGATAGTGCCCAGGAAGCGGAAGGACTCCACAGTGTTGACTGGGGAGTCGCACAGGGTGATGGGGGTGAGTGGGGAAGTCCACAACCATCTCCCACTGTCTTTAGAGTATTGAGCTCCAAGTTGTTCTGACTGCACCAGCTCACCAGGTCATCAGCTTCCCACCTGTAGTCAAAGAAAATCCAACAAACTAGTGCTTACAAACATATTTTGCATTTGATTAGGGATGGAAAAAAACCATAATGTGCTGCTCAAAAGAAAACAACAGAAACGTCAGAAGCTATTTGCGCCACAGGAACATTGTTAGTCACCTCCAGGCATTCACATTTCTTTATTTAGAATTCACTGGATAAAAGGTGGTGGCTTGTCTCGTCACAAAGACCTGTGTCTCCGTCAGACCCAATGGGTCTCGATGCCTTCAGTCTCCACAGAGCAGCAACGTTAATTAGGGAACCATTAGAGTCAGTGTCCCGCAGGTTTGGACTCGGCCTACGACTGTTTCATTGTGTTCCTGAGGAGCACTCGTTCCACACTTAACCTTTTTCATCTATTTATTTATTTAATTTGATCCCCTCCGTCCTTGATGTTTTCCCAAGACCTCTAAACCATTAATGTGAGGTCAGGTGAGCATGGTTACAGTGTGTGCTACAGTACACATCTCCTTTGTTGCACACATCTTTTCTGTAAATCATTATGAATTTTTTCTTGGAGAGGGAGAGGAGAGGGATGACTGCTGTATAAATCAATCCAGCTGCAGATCGAAGCTTTGGCTGCCTTCTGGGAAACACAGAAGAGAGCACGGTTTCAAATGCACACACCCACATCCAATTGATCGCTATTAAATGTTTTTATTTAATTTTGCATATTGGCTTAGTAACCAGTGTACAACAAATGCTCCTTTCCAGAACGTGCTCTCTCTGTCTCTGTCTCTCTCTCTGTGTGATCTGAGCTTCGATGGATTTCCGTTAATCTGGCCTGGGGCGTTCCAGAGGAAATCCTCTCCTAGGAATCTACTGTATCTGTCTAGGCAGGGCCCCAGAGGGAAGCAGACAGCAAAAACACTGGAGTCATTAATGTTCCAGAACGCTGGAGTGGCAGTATTGTGGCGCATGGAACCACACGCAGCAAACATCCTACAGACCCATTCCGAGATGGAGAGATGACGAACGTGACTCACTTCCCCCTCCTCTCTCCCCAGTCCTGCGTCATGGAGCAATTTCATTGCTTCTGTCTCACTGCGAGTAATTAAAGGCATGCTGGCTATAGATTATTAGTATGGGATTGCATCAGTAACACCGTCATCCCATCATGTATTTATTTATTTTTCTTCGACTCCTTGTTCACAATTTTGTTTTTGTAGATTTTCACTGTTCAGCCAGCAAGTACTGGCAAGTACAATTCGTACTTAATGCCTCTCTCAGACCCAAATCACAGCTCCACTTGTCATATTTTTCTCGCGTCCTCACTTCTGTTCTGTCTTTTATGGGGTGGTTTATCGCCCAGAGGTCAACAGCGGGATTAATGTTAGTCTGCCCACTTGAGCAGCAAAGCTCGAGGCTCCGGCTTTGAAAGCGGGGAGAGCTGTAAGTAAAACAACTTGTTCAGCTCAGGCCTCTCTGATATGGGCTTCTATTCGATAACACCCCCCTCCTCCTCTCCTCTTGTCTTTATCTCTTTCTCTTGGTTGTAGGGTAGAAGTACGTGCTTTATTGGTCCCCAAGGGGAAATGGCAGCAATGCATTGGGCAAGAAGAGGAAATAGGAGATGTATAATATAAAAACAAGTTACAAATACTAAAACTCAACACAAAACATACATGAAATGTGCAAAACAGTTTAACGCAGGTGACACACAAGGAGACAGAGTGAGTGTGTGTGTGGGTGGGTGGAAACTGTGGGTGCGAGTCTGCTTGGGCCTCTAACTGTATTTCAGTTTCCACTGACATCGTAAAGACAGAGGATCCAATTGGTCTGGAGAGAGAAGGGCAGCAAGATGGAAATGTTTTAATATCACTTGAGCGCAAGCTTCAATATCAGGGATGTTTTATGCATGAGCATCTATATTGAAGGTATACATTAGAACATAGACACAGTGTGGCATCATATATTCTCTGGATATCAAAGAGGAACGAATCAATCTCTGAGATGTTGCGTTTAAAAATGATACACAGTTCAACACCAGACCAGGGGTTAAGAAACACATCTGAAGCGAATATAAGTTTTGTTTTAACAGCGTTATGTATATGTCGTATTACTGTAGAAAACTCCTAGTGCAACAATCTGCAGTCATAAAATCCTAATATTCCAAGGACTCGCCACTGTGTTATGGTAAACATGAATAGTCTGTTTTAAAACACGGGATGGGAAAATTCAGACCTCGCCAAAACATAATTTCTAGATCAACTTGCATCTTTCTCAGTTGATCACTCCCGGCTGACATTAGCAGCAATGATCAGACCAAAGAGTGAGAGCTGCTCCCATCGCATGAATCTCTTCAGTGTGGAGTAAGAGCGGGGCGCACCGTTGATTGTAAATAATTGAATCAGGATTTTAAACCCCCCAATTAAGTAGAACAGCAGGGGAAGCTTCCTTGGGAAGCGTCCTCTGTGGTGAGCTGATTCATTAGTAATAATGGGTGACATTTGTAGCAGCAGACAAAATGCAGGCATAAAGAAGGGAGAAAATGCCATACTGTATGGGTGTCGCATTCCAATTTTCGAAGAAGGGTTATAATGTGACTTTCTGGAAGCACCAAACATGTCCAGGGTTTGGTCGCTAGGTTATCAAACATTTTCGACAGTGAGATGGAAGTCGGGACATTGTTACACCGCAGCCACATGACCTCTCATTCCAAAAGAGACGGTGTGCCGCTCTTCCAATGTTGAGAGAAATCAAAGATGGCTCCTGGTCATGGATCCCTGTGAGATGTCCTCCCCCCACTTCTCCTAAAATAAAGCTAATAAGAGACTTCATGAGCAGAGGGGCTAGTGGCCAGCCATTAACCAGGGCGAGGTCTTATTGATCGGTGGGGTGGGGATTGGGGGGTTGAGGTGATTAGAAGTGTGTGTGTGTGTGTGTGTGTGTATGTGAGGGGGGAGGGGGGGGTGACTATCTGTGCAGGGGGGGCCATGTCAGGGCTGACCTTTTGGAATGGGCCCAGATCCATCTCCCTTCTGCTCCCCTCCTCCCCAGCCCTGCTCCTACTGTTCCAGGGGTCACCAGATTGCTGCTGTGATGAAGGAGTGTTCTATAGGGCAGGGCTCATTAGAAGACAGGGATGTGCTTCATTGACGTAAAGATGCAAACACACACACAGTCTCACACACCCAGAACTCCATAAGCCCAAGTTGACTTTAACCCTAAACAAGGTCTGTTCTACAGTTGTCACAGTGTGTGTTATTTCCATGCAGTGTGCATCCTTTATCTATCTGTAGTAGACTTGATGTTCAAGGTAATGGAAGTAATTACTTGTGATGACCATGTCTCATCAGTATTCTTTCGACTCATCCTTGGGTCACAGAGTATGTTTCTATGGTTGCAGTAGGTAGACTATGTGGTATAATGTGTAGTCAGATGGCACAGTTGGCTACATGTTCACTTCAACATTATCCACAAATAGATATAGTGGACGCCTCAGACGAACAGCTCCATTGTGAGCTTTAAAAAAATAATAATTAAAGAATCTTGCAGGAGTGGCCCATTGCAAATCCCTAAGCAGTTAGCCAGGCTCGTTTAGAGCTAATTGTCGCAAAGTGATTCCAAACATCCCACCTGCCTCAATAAATGATCTGGAACTTGAGCCAATTGATTATTGAGAGTTGAACATTTACATTTAGTCATTTAGCAGACGCTCTTATCCAGAGTGACTTAAAGTAAGTACAGGGACATTCCCCCCGAGGCAAGTAGGGTGAAGTGCCTTGCCCAAGGACACAACGTCATTTTGCACATCCGGGAATCGAACCGGTAACCTTCAGATTACTAGCCCGACTCCCTAACCGCTCAGCCACCTGACTCCCTGACCAGAAGGCTTCTGCGTTTGCCCCATAAAAACAACTCCTGATTCCTGTAACAACAGTGTGGTATTGCCTTTTTCACCTGACAAATGACTTCCGCCAGTTTTAATTGCTCCATTTATATTCACAAAGAGGACCGTTTTGGCTTCTCTCCCGCCTTAACTTTCGGTTTCAAAGAACCTTTCCCCTACTGCGGTTAAAGCTAGACCACCCCCACTGTGTCACTAGTCAATGCCTGTGACACCTACATCTGTCACCTCCCTTTATCTTGTTTATCCTGGGCCTCAATCATTCATTTCCATGCCGAAAAATCTCGCCTCCTTACAGCAGATCAGAGGAACCTCTCGGGTTATTCCCCGCAGTGTCGAGAGCTCACTCATCTTTGTAAAGTCGAGCACATTTATTTTGTCGGTTTCGACTCCCCCCCCCCCCCCCCCCGTTTCCTGAGACTTGCCGACTTGAAGTGCTTTTGTTCCGCACCATTACTCACCACGAGGCGCCGTGCTTCCACCCCAGCTGTTGCGACGTTCACACTCCGCCGATTCACTCTACTCGGGGGCGCCAGGCCCGTCCCTATGCAACGGAATCAAAGTCGCTGATAAGCATTAGTCGATACCGTTGCTTGTGTTGGTGTGTCTATCGGTCCTTCGGTGAGTCAGCCGCCGGCTCCAGCCTCTTTTCTTGCGCTGTGTTTTTTTTTCACCTAGTAGGCCTAATGAGATTGCTGACCCTTTCAGCCCAAACGGCAGTGAGCATCTAGCGGAGAAGTGGGATGTCTAAAATAATCATCTATATTGTGTGGACAGCGATACGGTTGGGTTAATGGACCATTAAGTTATATTTTCCAAATTATATTTGGCTACAGTTATGCAGCTTAATTCCATTATATGATGCTTACAGTGTTTGTCCGTGTTACCAGTTTCCTCATGATCTTAGGTCACCAAACATAATAACTCTCTGGTCCGGTTAATTCTTGAACTCACTGCTGTAAGCAGATGTGCCACCACAAAGTTAGCAATTTTAGTATTTTAGTGAGTATGATATTAAGTCTAACTTCTTGCACAAACTCAAGATCTTGTAAACATGTGCCCCTCTATTATTGGGTCTCAGAAGCAGAACAAACAGAAGGTCCGGTTAAACTCATTATATACTAACATGATAAACAAAAACCGAAGGCTTCTGGTTTCAAACAAAGGCTGGGGGAAAGGAGGGGCAGTACTTTGATAAATGTCTGTGTATTGTCAGGAACCAAGGCCCTTGATGGAAAGAAACCAGGTTGAATTTCCTTAGGCTGATCTCCCACGCCAAAGACCATGCACAAATACAGTGAGCTGAAGGCGCACCTTCCATTATTTCAGTGCGCAAGTGGTGGTGTTAATGTCTCTGGGAGATTCGTGCTTCCTGCTAGTCCTTCAAGTGCCCTATGTGTGCTATCAGACTAGTCATACTACATCTGTAGGCTACACAATCTCTTACTCCCTCAGAGACCGATTTGTGGCTGGCCAATCGCATAGATGCTTTTATTAAAATTCCTCCAAATGGACAATGACCCAGCCACAGGCACGACTAACCAAGGAGCCATTTGTTTAGTATTTTCCCGCCCACAAGGTAACTTTTGTGGGTAGACAGACTCCCAGTGAGTCAGCAGGTCATGTTCCTCCGGAACAAGGAACACATTTTAAATGATCACAAAAGAAAATTTCCCTCCTGGATGAACTGAACTAGACATATAATCTGCATTTAGCACCACTGGGTCACACCTATGCTAATTATGAGAAAAAAAATTATCTACTTGCAAGTCGTTTGAATAATATTATTCTTTTTTTATATATTTTCTTTATAAGTTTTTGGGCTTTTATTATATACTTTACTGTTTTATTATGGCAGTGTATTCCTTTATTGGGCTACAGTGAGCGACAAAAGATAATTGCATAGAAATGCACAATAATAGTAATTTCATTAGAACTCCACAGAGGATACTGGGACTTCTACTGATGTGTTACTTTAAGCTCAAACGTTCTTGTTCTCAAACCAGTGGTCTTCAATCCTGTGTCCTCAGAGCCCAATGTCCCGTACATTTGAGCTGTTTCCCCGTTCCAACACAGCCGATTCAAATGAACGGTCATCAAGCCTGATAACGACCATTCATTTGAATCAGGTGTGATGGAGCACGATCCTGTCCCGCCTCCAAGACACGCAGGGACAGCGGGCCCTGAGAAACGGCATCGAAGACCACCGGTCTAAACCGGCTTCCTGTTGTACCTCGTGGTTCCCCCTCAGGGTTTCCTGAAGAGCGAGCGCGTCTCCCGGATGGTGCAGAGCGGCGGCGGCTCGGCCAGCGACTTCCGCGAAGTCTTCAAGAAGAACATCGAGCGCCGGGTGCGCAGCCTGCCCGAGATCGACGGCCTGAGCAAGGAGACGGTGCTGAGCTCCTGGATCGCCAAATACGACGCCATCTCCCGGGGCGACGAGGACCTGCGGCGCCAGCCCCAGCGCATGCACCTCAGCGCCGTGTCCGAGTTGATCCTGAGCAAGGAGCAGCTGTTTGAGATGTTTCAGCAGATCCTGGGGATCAAGAAGTTCGAGCACCAGCTTCTCTACAACGCCTGCCAGGTGAGCCCTGTCTCGCACACGCACGGCGACACGACACACCGTATCAAGTATGCACACGTGCACTCGTACACACACATACACACCAGAGCAACACATACACATATAGACGCACTCGCAAACACGACAAACACACACACACACACGCCCCGCAACAAATGCATGCATGCGTGTACACGCGCAACAAACGCACACAAAAGCTTGACACACAAATGACACACAATAAACACAAAATATATGCACTCTCCTTAGCACATCCGTACAGAGACACCCACACAGTGGCACAGATCTGCTTAACAGGTCCTCATTCTCACTGGCGGGTTACCAATTGTCACAACACACTGTCGTTGTGTTGTGACAATTTGATAGAATGTCCTGTTTGGAGTGGCTTCCTGTCTGCTTCGTGTTTCTCTTTGAGTCCTCTGCCCTTTTCTTTCAAATCATCTGTGCTCAGGTGGCCCCTAAGCCAACCACAGGCCTCTTTGAAGGTGTGATTTTAAAGGTCAGGTGCTAATGGGAAATGTCTAATCAGCATTCTTTCCCTTACCTTGACCCAGTCAGCCGTGACCAAAACTCACTGTCATTTACCTCTCTTAAGATTGCCTGCTTTCCTTTTGTGTAAGCCCTGCATTTCTCATTTACACTCTGATCATCTCAGATGTTTGTAATGAGTATTTCTTCAGTCTTGAACTAAACTGTTCCATTTTTAGCGTTCCGGTGACATAGTATCTTCAACATCTAGAAATGTCAGCTTCTTAACGGCTTTGAAATATGCGTGTCAAACACATATGCATGTGATATTGCTCAATAGTGTAGAAATGTCAGACCCGGTACTTTGGTCGTCTCCTAAATCAAACAAATGGCTCTCTGTTTTATGGAGATGTTTCTTCTTACCCTCCACTGTATAATCAAATGGCAATTTGAGTTTATTTTCATGCAAATTATGAGGCATACACTTGTGTCATTGCACTACTCTTCATTACTGAAAATTATGCATCTATCAAGTATACTGCAAATCTCAAATATTATCTCTCATTTCCAGCCTTTTCTTTCCCTCATTGGTATTTGCATAACCTGGAAACAAATGTCACGTCAATGATTACTCAAATATTAAGAATAGTTTAATTGCAGGAGACAACCCAATTTACGCGGGTGTCAGCCAAAGCTCGTCTCCATAGCAACATTTTTGGCCTTGGTGGAGGTTGTTCACCAACTATCTTTATTTATGTGTTCATTGTCTGGCCAGATGACACATATTCTCCGCCAAGAGCAGATCAGTGATCAATTGGTTAGGTGATGTTGAGGTGTAGACGTTCATCGTCGTAGCAACTGTAAGATGTGCTGGTTTCATGGTCAGGACTTAGATCTTAATGTGTCATCAGAGTTGAAAGGTTCCAAAAAGGTCAATGCTGAAACGTTATGGTCCTTTCTTTAATGGAGAGAGAGAGAGAGAGGTAATACATTTATTACAGACAGCAATGTGATCTGGGTTGGCATGTTGGGGATTAATACAATTTGCAAGTTTTTGGAAAAATAAATGACAACTTAAATCAGAATAGTAGCAACTCATTAATTGACACATTCAGGATCCGTCTGTCCATCTATCCTTCCATCCATCAATCAAGGAGGAGGGGTATAAAGTGGATGTGCAGAGAGATGGAGACCAGCTAGGGGAAAGATAATACCCTTTGAAATGAAACATTTGAAAATGGGGGGGTATATTGCTGAACCGATAAGTGAGGGACAAGATCAAGATATAGTGTAAGAAATGATAACGTCGAAAGAGAAAGTGGCATAAGAGAGGGTGTGGGAAGGGTAGAAGAAGGGCAGAGAAAGGAGGGATGAGGTGAGCAGGTGGAGGAGTGCAGCTGCTCTCTAAAGGTGTCGACCCCCAGACAGAATGATGGCAGACGAATGGTTTGTGTGTGTTTGATGATGCATAGACAGCTTGTCAGCCCCCCCCCACACACAGACACAACCCCCCCCCACACACACACACACACACAACCCCAAACCCTTTTCTCCAACCCCACCCCCATGAACTCCCCCCTCCCCTCCTCAACTCGACCCCCTCCTCTCCTCTAATGATCACATCCTGGTGCGCGAGTGGCGCGTCTGCCCCTGTCGTCTCTCGTTAGCGCCGCAAGTCAGAGGTGAACGGAGGCTGGTGAACAGGTGTGCCGACAAGAGAGGCTAATAAATTAGCAGCAACCCCAACAATTCCATGCATCACCTCAGTCAGCCCTGAGCAGTCGGCTCTCCTTTATATTGATCTCTCAAAATCCCTCCCTTTCTCTCATTCTCTCTCTTCCTCTCTCTAGCTTTTTCTCTCTGTGTCAATTTTTTATGTCTTTCTTTTGAAACACTTTTTTTTTGGTCCAGTTTTCCTTCTGTGTTTTTTCAGTCTTTCTTTATATCTGTGGTTTTTCTATACATATAGTATATAGAGTATACAGAGTATACCTTTTGGTACCTCATCCCTCACCTCACCCTATCTAAGTACCTCCCTCCCTCACCCAGATACGGGGAATGTGCCCAGACAGACATGGCAAGCAAAAGTAATCAAACCCAGAGTTATCTCCCAGCGCCTTACCCTCATCAAAGCGCCCACCCACCCCCCTCAACCAAGTAACACAGACTTATCCGCCTTGAGATTTCAGTTCAGAGTTCAGAAAGCACTGTCTGAGATGGAATTGGCAGACCCTACCAAGGATTGGATGTGTCTGTGCTTGATGTGTCTGAGACACAGCAAATAGCCTACTGTTGTGTTGATGTTCCTGTGTGTGAGAGTGTTGTACTGCACACACTCCACAAACGCTGCAAGTAACTCTCTGAAGATATTACCATAACTTACAGTTTGTGTTATCTAAACTTGAAAAGGAAACTTTTCAAGGACCTTTCAAAGTCCAAATTATGAGCGTCTAAACCAGGGGTGTTCAATCCTGGTCCTCAGGGTGCACTGTTCCCTATGTTTTAGATGTTTTTCTGCTCCAGCACACCTGATTCAAATCAATGGTCGTTATCAGGCATCCACAGAGGTTGGTAACAAACCCATTCATTTGAATCAGGGCTCCTTCAATTGAACATAATGTGATATAGCTCAGCTATAGCCTGTGAAAAGCAGTTCCTACAGTCCCTGCGGTATATCTTTCTCTGTTTACACTATCGTTATCACATATTGACCACAACAAGTCTTGTTTAGCGATGCTTCTGTGATGTATACGATGCCGTGCAATGAAAGTGTACACAGTATGATGTACTCGTTTGCTTGCAGTGCAGAAAATGTCTGCGTTTCTGTTCAGAGTTGGATGGAACAAAGTTTTAAGACAACCGTCAGTGACGAGAGAGCTCTGATGGGAGACGACCAAAAACCGAAGAGACAAGTGGAACCCTCTTCACGCAGATAAGAAAATGAAAGACTCTGAAGAAAGAGATAAGATACTAAAGTTAGCCCTGTCACATTTTTATTCCATATTTATACTCGTTTAGATGGTTCTGCATGAAAGACATTTTGTACGAGTAACAGTATATGGTTTCTTGGGATTAATCAAGTCTATACTCCATCCAAGTTGTTAGAATGCTTTGTCGGTGGGAATGCTTTGTTGCTATAGAAACGACTTCTGTTCAGGAACTTGACCAACGATTACTTACAACTGTCAAAACACCAATTAAACACCAAACACCATCAGACCCAAAGCTCCCTTCTCTGTGCTGATGGTTGTCAATGCTGCTAGTCTTATGTTGTTGAGCTCTGTAGCATAAAAAGTTCATTTAAAAGTGAAAGCAATCGCATACAGCAAACTAGCAACCGATCGCACTGATGATAAATAAGATGAAGAAGTGTGTTGTACTGTATGATAATATAAAGCTGATTTAGTGAGCAACAGAGTTCTGTTCCCTCTCAACAAAACAGACCCACAATACGATGTTACACTTTCTGTATTTCATTGGAAGACAAGCCCATTAAGAAACCATTTTACTGTTGTCTCACCTCAGTCTTAAACTCAATTCTGTATTATATATGGCGTCTGTTAGTCATCAACTTGCTGGTCATGAACTCTAAAACTGGCGTTGAGCAAAGCTTAGAGCTATGCAGTGAGCTGTTATTTAATCCTTTACAGCTCTATGGGCGTGGTTGTATTACGGTTGTAATTCACTTTTGCTCATCTTTATTTTTGTTTTTCCTCCATTACCAATGGGCATCATTTATTCAATTTTCCATATGGACACAACAATCTTTGTCTTATGACAGCATTGAATCATTGCGGCAAAGATTAGTTTTTTTTTACATATTAATCATGTAAACAATTGTACATTTATAAGACAGAACTATGGAGTAGCCCCGCACGCCCACACCGCACAGACACAAACACACACATCTCGTATGATGCATTCATTTTGTCAAAAATATACACTCCACATCGCTGCCGCTAGAGGCTTATGTGCACTGTTAAATAATGCAATCAGTTCTATAAAACTGTATTTTCTATCTTTTATGTTGGTGTATTTCAAGATAAGGGTTTCTGACAGTGGTCATAGATTATGGACGCTATTCTTGTATAATTAATGAGGAACTATTTGAGTGATTTTATGGCTTTGTGTTTGTGTGGCTGTGTGCACTCATTCATGTCTCTGTGTGTGTGTTTGTGGTACAGGGTTTACAGGGCTAGGATAAACATCCATGTAAACACATTATTCAGCCGGTGTCAGTTCATCATCTCATACAACAGAGAATTATTTTCCAATCCCAAATTGCATGTCACTAGTGGCAAACAAAACCACACATTTAGCATTTCCTAATGAATCATTATTTATGTTGTGTTGATACACTAGCCCAGTTGTTGTTTAGCTCCTGTTTCCAAAATGTTATGGTAAATTAACCAATTAGTCCGAAATGTTCAGTACGATGAATTATCTGTCTTATGACTGCTGAATAAATCCGAATTACCCCTAAAAAATTGATACTTATTTAGATATTTGCTAATGATTGCAAAATTTGCACATCAAGATGTTGTTTTCAAAAACTTTAAATTTAGAAAGGATTATTAGCCTACTGTAAGTAGTTAACATTATTTCACCTATGTCATGCAATGCCAATAGATATTTTATTTAGGATTTTTCACTTCTGAAAAATCTTTCACTTCTCATTACAGAATAGCCACGGCCTCATCACAGACACATAGGAAACTAATCACCAAAATAATCACTAGTATTTTTTACTATTTGCTAAAATATAGAGCAAATGCAATTTGCATTAAAATGTTTTGCCAGCAGATTGTCTTTGGGTTGAAGGCCAATTCTACAGGGCTCTTTCTCATTGTGCATTCATTGTATTCGGTCTTGATTGGCTGCTTCATTTCTACCAGCTGGTCTTGAACAAAGATTAAAGGCTCTTTTTGGCTTTCCATAGGTCGGCAGACGGCCTCCTATATCTGTATGTTTCTGTAGTTCTCTCTTGATTGGTTGAATTATGCAGCCCATTCTCATCAGTAGACTCTGATTGCATGATTGGAGCTGTGCGCGTCCTCTTCTTTTAAAATGTTGGTCCGGGACTCTCCACTCCGCACTCTCTCTCCAAGGCCCTCTGGGGCGGGACTGATGAGCGCTCTCCTTCCTGTTTGTCGTTGCAGCTGGACAACGTGGACGAGCAGGCGGCGCAGATCCGCAGGGAGCTGGACGGGAGGCTGCAGCTGGCCGAGAAGGTTGCCCGGGTAACGGCTGCTCACTCACCCTTTACCTTCACAGCTTCCTGATCATAAATCTACACATCACATTTCAAATATAGGGAGTCAGATGGCTGAGTGGTTAGGGAATCGGGCTATTAATCAGAAGGTTGCCGGTTCAATTCTTGGCCGTGCAAAATGACGTTGCCCCCTTTAGTAAGTAAGTAAGTAAGTAAGTCTTTTTTTATATAGCACATTTCATACAAGAATTGTAGCTCAAGGTGCTTTACATAAAATCAATAAAAACAATAATACAAGTGATAAACAATTCAAACAAAAATAAAAATCCCAATAAGATCTCTGTTCAAGAGAGAAAACAACTTTAAAAAGTAGGAAAACCCTTTTGAGATAAAATTACTTAAATGCTTCGGTAAAAAGGTAGGTTTAAGGCTGTCTTTTAATGTCTAGAGTGTTTGCTTCCCTAATATTTATGGGTAATTTGTTCCATAGTTTTGGGGCGTAATTGACAAAGGCCGAATCACCAATCTTATGACTGCTTCTGGTGACCTCTAATAGGCCTGCATTTGATGATCGCAGTGTTCTAGCTGGTGTGTAGTTTATAAAGGAGTTAGCAATGTAGCTAGGTCCTTGTCCGTGTAGAGCTTTGTATGTGAGGAAAAGGACCTTAAAGTCAATTCTGAAGGTAACAGGGAGCCAGTGTAAAGTAGCTAGGACAGGACTAATGTGTTCTCTCCTTTTAGTTTTGGTTAATAATCTAGCTGCAGAATTTTGAATGAGCTGTAGTCTTTCAGTGGTTTTCTTGGGAAGACCAGTGAAAAGTGCGTTACAGTAGTCCAGCCGGCTGGATATAAAAGCATGAATTAACTTCTCTGCATCATTTTGGTTTATGAATGGTTGTACCTTTGCTATATTCCTCAGGTGAAAGAAAGCTGTTTTGGTCACTTTATTAATGTGAGAGTTGAAATTCAAATCTGAGTCCAGGATTACACCGAGACTCGTCACCTCTGGTTTAAGACAGGGGGTTAAGCCTCCAAGATTCTTAATAAGCATCTCTCTTTTGGATTTGGGGCCACATAGTAGGACTTCGGTTTTGTCTTCATTTAATTTAAGAAAGTTATCATTCATCCATTTGTTTATTGCCAACAGGCAGTTGGTAATGGAATTGATGGCCGTTGCATCGTTGGGTTCAGTGGATATATATAGTTGTGTGTCATCCGCATAGCTAAGGAAATCTATGTTATGTTCTCTGATTATGTCGCCGAGTGGTAACATATAAAGAGAAAAAAGTAATGGACCTAAGCAGCTTCCTTGAGCAACCCCGTAGCAGTTCTCATGTTTCTTGGACCTATGGTCACCTAAACTAACATAAAACTTCCTTCCTGTGATATATGATTTCAGCCAGTTCAATACACTATCCGTGAACCCAATAAGCTTTTCCAGTCTATTGATTAGGATGTCGTGATCAATTGTATCAAATGCTGCACTGAGATCTAACAGGATAAGGATAGAGACTTTATTTGCATCAGAGTTTAGTCTGAGGTCGCTAATTATTTTGGTGAGAGCAGTTTCAGTACTGTGATATTTCCTGAAACCTGACTGCGAGACTTCCAGGATGTTATTTTCTTCAAGAAAAGAATTTATTTGGACTAAAACTATCTTTTCCAGTACTTTACTAATAAATGGAAGGTTTGATATTGGTCTGTAATTTGCAAGTAGACCGTTATCCAATTTGGGTTTCTTTAATAGGGGCTTTACAACAGCTGTTTTGAAGGCATCTGGGAAGACGCCAGTTCTAAGGGATGTGTTTATAATCTCTAGCACCGGACCTGAGACACTATCAAACACTCGCTTAAAGAATGTTGTGGGTATAGGATCAATATCTGAGGTTGTGGAGTTAGATTCGCTGACAATTTTGGAAAGTTCACTAAGTGTGATACAGGTAAATGTGCTCATGGTTATGTTGCAGAATCTACTGATGTCAGTTTCGACCCCACTATTAATAATACTCGCTATAATACTCGCTATATATCGCTAATAATACTTTAGGGGTAATTGAAGTGCCTTGCCCAAGGGCAAGGCACTTCACCCTACTTGTCTCGGGGAAATGTCCCTGTACCTACTGTAAGTCACTCAGGATAAGAGTGTCTGCTAAATGACTAAATGCAAATATATCTGTGCACGTGACATGTCAAACTTATAGACATTGCATGTCAAATTTATCTGTGCACATGACGTGTCAAACCTATAGACATCACATGTCAAATAACTGTGCACGTCATGTCAAACCTATTGGCGTCACATGTCAAATATATACAAGTAACGCGTTACAAGTCATGTTATGGATGTTCCCAAGTTACGGGATGTCAAATATATACACATTCCATCGCACCGTTACAGTTTGTTTCAACTCTTGCCCTCCAGGAGCGTCGATACCCCAAGTTTGTGTCCAAAGACATGGAGGCCATGTACATCGAGGAGCTGCGCTCGTCCGTCAACCTCCTCATGGCCAACCTGGAGAGCCTGCCCGTGTCAAAGGGAGGCCCCGACTTTAAGCAGAAGCTCAAACGCTCCTCCTTGAACAGCTCCTTCCTGGACATGGACGAGGGAGACATCCTGTCAAAGTCAGACGTGGTCCTCTCCTTTACCCTCGAGGTGTGTGTGTGTTGGGAGGGGGTTTGTTTGTCTGTTTGTGTTTGCTTGTTGAGAGAGGGTGTGTGTGTGGGCATATTGGGAAGGGAGGGTCTGTGTGTGTGTATGCATATGTTGGGAGGGAGTTGTGTGTGTGTGTGTTTTGAGAGAGGGTTTGTGTTTGTTTGCGTGTATGCCTTTGGGCCAGACGGTAACATCTCTCACTTATCTGAACTGTAAATAAAGCAATATGTTTTTTCACCGAGGAAGGTTCCGGGGCTGAGCATATCTGAGCGGATCTGCCTTACTCTGTCAGTCTCTTTTAATCATGCTGCTCCGGGTTTAGGTTCCATGATAACGCCTGCTTGTACTCAGTGCCGTACTGTGACTCCTCAGCACCTGGTCCTGTCCTCTCTTATAGGAAAGCATCGATAATGCCTGTGTGTGTGCATATCTGACCTTGTACTTCTCCCGTTGCTGGAAACAGATCGTGATTGTGGAGGTACAGGGACTGAAGTCCGTAGCCCCCAACAGGATCGTGTACTGCACCATGGAGGTGGAGGGGGGGGAGAAGCTGCAGACCGACCAGGCTGAAGCCTCCAGACCACAGTGAGCTCAGCCTCTAAACCATCACACTGCTGCGTCCGGGCCTTTGCCATACTGTAGCTATGGATCACTTTTGCGATTGTTTCTCTAGACTGTTATCGACTTTGAACATTTGGAGAAGTGCTATGAGAATCAGACAGACACTCTGAAGAACGCTGTTTCAAGACAAGCTGAGGAGAGAACATAGTTTGCCTGAACTGTAGAAAATACAATTCTCATGAGTTTATTACAAGAAATATATAAACACTTTATTACCAGACCTTCAAGCTAGTCTAGGACATGTCAGGGGGATGGAGCAAGAGATGCACAGCATCAAACTCTAATCGAAGTGACAGACAGAGCTATACCCACAGCTATTTTGCACTTAATAAAGAAAAGTGAATGTGTGTGTAGCAGTGAAAGCACACCCACCTTCAGACCCAATTGGATTATTTTCCATCTCGTCACGGCAGCTCTTTCAAGTACGAATAAGTGCCGACGATAGCCCACACTGCCACACCTATCGATGCCAAAACACAATACCCACACGTAGCTTTGAAATGCCAGCTATGCTTTGCTTAACAACATAGGGCTGAGACAAATGTTGGCCTTATTGCCATGCTTTATGTACAACGAAGTATTGAACACATTTTACAGTGGAGCTGGCTAAGGATAGCAATTATAATTCTCTTACCGACAACACCCTCCACCCCACCCTTTCTTTTAGCGTTAAGTAATGTTGTGAACGTTAGCTATATCAGCACAGTGTACTGTTGAAAATATGAATGAGGATTCTTGGGCATCCTTGATGGAACAAAGCAAGACTTCCATCATGCGTATCCCCAAGAATAAAACAGGTGACTCCCAAAGTAAAAATACAGACAGACTTACATAAATCGAAGTTGTCAATAAGTATGTCATTTAAAAAAAATTGTATTACATTCTAGACTGGCTTTATGGACAAGGAGTCTCCCAGTCTGAGAAAGCAGCAATATCACCATGTGTTTCTTTGGCTCTGTGCTCGTACTCTGAACGGTGACAATAAAGTTGTATAGAATCTATTCCCGGCCCTTAGTATGACCAGGCAACAGAGGAGTGTTCATTCAATCCATTTCGGAGATGCTTTCTTGGCATGAATGAATGATCCTTGTGGCCGAAGCCATGTAAAACGGAAGAAAACATATGGGTTATGACAGATATCGTAAGCAGATGCTTATTAGCATCTATTCACATTCTTGCATCAGACCTCGCTGAAATTGTCCACAAATCATGGATAGAATGAGTTATTTGAGCTCAAGTTTTGTTGATGTGCTATATTCCAGTAATCAGAGTTGAGTCCAATCCTCCCCAAGTAGTGCGGTCATCAAAGAATGAACTCAGATGTGCTGCTCTGTAGATGGGGTGTCTGGCTAGAAGGATGGTTTAGATTTCTGCCTCATTCAGAAGTACATTTCTCATCCTTTCCTCCCAGACCTGAGCGGAACAGACTTCAGACTTACGGCAAGTCCAATTCTCTTCTGCAAGAGAACCACTTAAGAGAGACATCTGACTTTAGTCTGTGTTTAGCTGTCTGCCAGCCGAGGCTGAGATTCTCTCATTGTCTCATGGAATGTTAAAATGTCTTCCTTTATTATTAGCTGGGTTGGATTACAGCCCTTGTGTAGACAGCTTGTCTGGCTGGTTTCACAGCCAGACTTCTGTGACTGTAGTGTTGACAGGGGCTTGAATGGTAATAAGACTGCCCTTTCTCATACACACACACACATGCGCATGCACACAAACACACACTGTGTGTTCTTTGTTACCTCTCATTACATACTACAATGCTACAAATGAGATCAGGGACCAGGATATTGTGTCTTTAAAGGTTCAGTACTGGTCATAAAACAAAACCACTAGCCCTCTACTGCATTTGACAGGGCACCCCTGTACTCATACAGTATGATATCATGTTATCACATTGGCTTCTGCTAAATGGAATAATGAGCCAAATTAACGTGAATGTCAGTTTCAATGATACTGTTGCTCTCAGATCTCATCAAATTGGACAGCAGTACCTTTGGATAGCAAAAGCCTGTTCAATTCTTCTCCATTATTCTGTAGTAAAGCCCTTTAAGCAAGAAAGAAATATTAGTCAGGGACGTTGCTGTGCTCATTGATAAACCCGTCTTAAAAATATATATATTTCAGTCATTATTCTTGGCAGACAGCATAAGCGTCTGATGAGATGTGATGACATCTTATTACTTGCACAACAGACGATAAACTGAAACAATGTATACATTTGTCTCTCCTTCAGTAAAGTATGTTTCTGTCCTGTGTCTGATAAGTAGCAAAGAAAGTGCTTCAGAGGTAGCCTTGGAAACAGAGAAAATGTAATTGGGTACGTTCCGTCTGACCTGGGTAAGAGTGGGTGTCATCACAAAACAAAGAATGTACAATTATTACAACTGTCTGTTGTAACCCACCCCTGAAACGGGAATCAACCGTTTCTGCCTCCTCACCTCTCAGAGCAGATCAAGCGTCCTGAGCATTGTAGGCCATACACACACACACACACACACACACTCGTTAACATTGCAAGTCATACACACATAAATTAGCATGGCAAGCTACCCACACATCATTGAAATAGCAGGACAAGGACTAAGGCTTTTAGCGAGGGTGTCCTCATCAATGACATGACACCTTCTCTTGCTTTCAGCATTGAGCACCAAATAGCTGGAGTCCATATAGTGGCAGTGTAATGAGTACTAGTAATGAAGTATAGCAGAGGTGGGGGTAGTAGTCAACTGGTCTCATCAGAACAGCCATGTTGTACTGGCATGACACAGTGCTTGTAAAGGGGGGGAGAGTGTCGGTTCTTATAGAGAAGGCTGGATGTTACACACGCACACACGCTGCATAAAGAGTGGCACATTGCTAGCAGGGCAGTGTAGCTCGTCAGCACATTATGGAATGGAACTGTGTCACAGGGGGAACCTTGTGTCTTGCAGGTGGGGAACGCAGGGGGACTTTACAACGACGCACCCGCTTCCTGTGGTAAAGGTGAAGCTTTTCACCGAGAGCACGGGCGTCCTGGCCCTGGAGGACAAGGAGCTGGGAAGGGTGAGAGCCATTAGGAGCCATCAAGGATCGAAGTAGCATTGTCAAACATCAACAAATCACACCCATCACTAATATCAGTTGAACCCTCATCCATATCAACACTGGCAATTCATTGTGGTACGGTAGCAGCCTCATCTATGGTTTCTGTCCATAACTGTTGATAGCAGGCCCCTCTGGGCATGTCAGAGCTTGTATACATCAACCTGGTTCCGGCATCAGAGGCTGGCAGATCCCAGCGGCCGTACCATGCTAACATCCATCGCTGCTGTTAGTATCACGGCTACAGGCCTCACAGCTCTCCATCGCACTCTCTCTCCATCAATCCCCGCATCATTATAGCCTACTATCTTTCATCTCTCGCATTCGCTCTGCTCTCTTTTTCTCTCTCTCTTTTTTTCTCTCTCTCTCTCTCTCTCTCTCTCTCTCTCTCTCTCTCTCTCTCTCGCGCGCATTCGCTCTGCTCTCTTTTTCTCTCTCTCTCTCTCTCTCTCTCTCTCTCTCTCTCTCTCTCTCTCTCTCTCTCTCTCTCTCTCTCTCTCTCTCTCTCTCTCTCTCTCTCTCTCTCTCTCCCCCCCCCCTCCTGTCCTCTCCTTTGTTATCTCTCCCTCTTACCAAGCAACAGATGGGTACTCCCCTTTGAGATGGACCAAACAATGAGCTGCTCCAGATCACTCTTGCTTGTTAGTGTGATGCAGTACGGATGAATCTGGATCTGTTTTAGTCATCGCCTCTTGCTCAGACACACGCACAAACACCCCACGCACACACGTACTGTACACACAACCACACACATACTATACACACGCACACGCTATATAAATACACACATTACACACACATGTTTACATATACACCCGCGCACACTGCCGGTACCAACACACTCCCTTTCCACTCGCCGTTCGTTCCCATGTCACATTTTCCCCTCCAAACGTTCATTGTTGTTCATCTACATTTTAAATAAACCCTCAGCTCTGTGTGTGTTTTGTTGTACGTTCAGTTGATCTACCTTCCATCGCTTATGTCTCTCATTGATCACAAGCTCACACACGTGAACAGAGTCCTGCAGACAGACTGACATGGAATCAGAAGATGACATGTCTTGTCCTGTCATCTTCCAGACACCTATCGTCTCTGGTGTCCTTCATCTGTCTGGTCTCATCACAGTCATGCAGGAAATATGACACAACGACTGTCTGCCAATGGCAAGCTTCCCTGACGGACTGACTCCACTGTGTGTGTGGAGTAGGTTAGGGTGTGACTCTGTCGATATGTGTTCACCTGCAATCCTTGCCCACTGTTCCCAGCTAAATGTCTCATTTCTTCTCCCCTCCATCTCTCTCCTTCCCTGTTCCTTTCCATCTCTCCCCCCTCCACGTCGATCTCTTCCCCTCCGTTGTCCTGTGTCCCCCAGGTGATCCTGAACCCCACCACCAACGGGCCCAAGCAGGCCGAGCTCCACAGGATGGTGGTGCCCAAGAACAGCCAGGACGCTGAGCTGAAGATCAAGCTGGCCGTCCGCATGGACAAGCCCCCCAACATGAAGCACAGCGGGTGAGAACCACAGAACTACCCTACCCAGAAACACTCACCGTTTAGCTTCTACGGGACAAACTACACTACCCAGAAACACTCACCGTTTAGCTTCTACTACGGGAAGAAAACGACACTACCCAGAAACACCCCCTGCTTAGCAACTACAGGTTATCTATCACCTTAAGAGTTTATATAAAGTGTGTGTGTGTGGGGGGGACGGAATGACATCAACCAGGAACGATCCCTGGGGTTTAAGAGGAACACTTCCCAAAGGAGATAACATGGAGGGTTGTCCATCTCCTGCAGAGTCTCCACAGTGTGATGACACTGCATAATGATGGCACACTGTTACAGTAGCTCCCGTTTTATGGCCGCCCGTGGCGACCTCTGACACAACCATCGCGAGGTGGCCCCTGTGGGGGTACCGTGACGGAGACTGGGGCAGTTAGCCATGATTGTGAGATGACCTGCGCTAAGTTCAGGTCAGGGTCACAGGCAAACCAAGAGTCCCACAGGAAGGAGAGATGAGCAGGAAACAAAACAGAGAAAGGTTGACATAACATTCAATTCATTCGAGTCAATCACATTGATTTATCGAAAGGTGAAAGGTCTGGCGTTAGGTACTGTATAATGCATGTTGTGGATTCATGTTGAAGATGTAATTACAAAATGAGTTCTTATCTGCCTCTGCTGCCGAAGGACCCCCTCCAGGGGATAGAGTGCTGCTCTGCTCTACTGTACACGTTACTCTTCTCTCTACTAAGATGGCCCCAGATGCCAAACCAGTAGTTAGTGATCTGGAGGAGTGAGCACATACTGACTGCCCTTACACACGGAGACCATGAAAGGGAGGCCATCTAAAGGCGCGCAGTGCCCTCTAGTGGCCGTTGGGAGTGAGAGCAGAGAGGATGAGGAGTAGACCGTAGGAACAGAGGAGCAGGAGGATAGAAACCGACTCTGTCATGAAACATGTACAGTCGTGTCGCATCCATCTAGTGTCTGTTTAAAAGAAAGTGTTCAGTTCCTGTTTAATATTCAGCACCTGTTGTATGTGCAGTTCGTATGTACGTCCTGCAGTTTTAGGTCGACGATGCGATCACGTTTTGAGTGTCTGTCTTTGTGCCAGAAGGGGGCAGCAGAGTGTTAGCTTTAGCGCCTCGTGGATCTTCACACCGGTGGAAACGGACGTTTTATTCAAACGGAGAGGATCGGAAGAGAGAAACGGTGAAGTTGAATGCATTCTTGGGATGTGATGATATCTAGTATCTTCTGCTTGATATGAGTATGTCACTAACAACACGAGGAGCTTTAAGTTCCAACTTCCATACGCGCTTTATAATACTGCGTTCTATGCCATTTCTAGCTATTAACGAATATCCTTGACGCCAACATACCTACTACGGTGGAGTACAATCACCTTTTCAGCATTTCTGCCTGCTGCCTATGTCCTCCAGTTTAACCTTCACTTTTGTCTGGTGGAATGCTGTGAACACCTGTTCCATGCCTTGGGAACCATTAGCAACAACGCTATAACAATCCTGCAGCGGTTTCTAGAATGAACCTGTCGAGGCATGAGCTGACATAGCTGGATGAGCTCCCAGTCACTTGGATGTGTTCCAACATCACCCTCCCCCGCCATCAAGTATGGTCGGTGCTTATCAAGTGTTGCGGGGACCGTGCAGCATTGTTGCTCGCGGTCCCCACGTTCCGGTATGTAGGGCCCACCGTGATAGGTGGTCACACTACAGCCAGAAATGCCACATGGGCAAAATGTTAACAAAGCAGGAGGTGTCCAGTCGTCTGCGACGGGTCAGCATGGGGAAAGGTCAGCAGGGATGTCGACCACACTCTTGAGGGGGAGGCCAGTGGAGAGGAGGAGGGTTGGGGTCACACTTTCACGTTCTGCTAATTGGTGAAGAGCCCCCTTCCCCCACCCCCGAGTCCTGGCTGAAGTGTTAGTGTGTGTGTACTGTCTTTGGTGTGTGTGTGTGTACTGTCTTTGGTGTGTGTGTGTGTGCACTGTCTTTGGTGTGTGTGTGTGTGCACTGTCTTTGGTGTGTGTGTGTGTGAGCACTATGTCTTTGCTGTTTGTGTATGTATGTGTGTTGTGTCTTTGGTGTGTGTGTGGGTGCAAAGTGGCTCCTCCTAATTGGCTAGTGCCTCTTCAGATGGTAATTACAGTCTCAGCTGACCCCCCTTGCGTGCCAGGGTGCAACCTAGGGCACACACACACACACACACACACGGCCCACAAACACACAGCAGATAGATGGAGAACACAGGCTGCAAGTCTCTCTCTCTCTCACACATGCACACACGCAGACACGCACACAGGACACCTAAACTCATGAACATACACTCCCTGCTTTGATTCCACGTATTTTGCAGTACATGGCATACACTGTCGAGAACCGCAAACAGATGTTCTCATACGTAGCTAGGAACAGAAAAAATGCCCACACAAATACACACGCATACACACACCAGGAAGGCAAGCACACCTGAGTTCTCCCAACCCTTCTTGTGTCAAGAAGGCGAGAGAGACCGAGAGACAGAGACTGAGACTGGGGAGGTTAGATTTTCAGGTTGAGCGCTCCCCATTAAAAGCAGCCATCTGTTGATGGGGAGCCTGGATGCCGGAGAGGAGACACCCGAGTCTCTGTGAGCTCACTCTCAGCCTTCCCCAAGACTGCAGGGACACTGCAATCTGCCAACCCCCAAGAGAGTAGAGGGAGAGAGAGCGAGCGAGAGCGAGAGAGAAAGAGAGAGATGGAGAGAGCGAGCGTGTGTGCACATGTCTTCTTTGTGTATGTGTGTGAGAGAAAACGGGGGAAAAAAAGATGGAGACGGAGAAGGGGGCAGACATGACTGGGTTGGGGGGGTGGGGGGGGGGAGGCAGGGGTCCAGGGAAGAGGGTTTAGAGAGAAGAGGAAGATTGGAAGGAAGAGTGCCAAGTAGGAAGAAGGTGAAGGAGTCAACCAGGGAAGGGAGGGGGTGATGGGGGCTGGAACAAGATTTGTGCGTGTGTGTGTGTGTGTGAATGAGAGAAACACCACTGAAAGATGGACACAGGCAAGCAGCTTGAGTAGACAGTCCTCTAACTCCATCGCTCACTCCATCGCTCACTCCATCTCTCACTCAGTCAAGAAGAGATTTGTCAGGGGAACGACGAGCCGGTTGGTTTTTGTGGTTCATCATCCCCCCCCCTCTGCTCCTTGCATCTATCTCCTTCCACATCTCCTGTCTACCCTCCCAGAATCCCTACTCTCTACAAGAGGGTGCCACTGTACGGCATTAACAGCCATTTATTTACAAGACAACGCTCTGAAATAGGTGGTCGTGTTTTACCTGTTGTCATGGCATATACTCATAATAATGCTTCATAGCGAGGTGTGTTCTTTAGTCAGTAGATGGTGGTAGCGGTTGTAAAGCTAATGGATTCCAAGATACTGTTGGAGCATGTGTTAGGATTTATCAGCTCTCTCTTATCTATCTTTTACCCAGCTCTCTCTATGGTGGTTTTGTCCATGTCTCTCTATCCAACTCCTGGTGTTAAGAGCCCTCTTAAGGGGGCTGAAGGCCAACCAGGGCCCTGAGTAACAATAATGGACTGAAGATAATTGTGTGTTTGTATGTAGCCTGTGTGTGTGTGTGTGCGTCCGTGTGAAAGTGTAAGAGATTGTGTATTCGAATTTGGAATCCGGGTGTCCGGAATCCGGTTTGTGTGACTATTGTGCTAAAATTTCACAAGTGCGTCTCATGTCGGAATATCTTCACTTTTTTTTGCCTTTAGTAGCCCAGTCTGGCTGAAGTCTTGACCGTCCAAAGTTACAAAACGAGGACGAACAAGACCATCGGGTGTAAATAAATAGTGTAGTTAACAAATATTACCACACAGGGTCACTGTTTATTTTTTAAAAATAATTTTTCCTTCCCTTCTCTTTCATGCAATTTAAATGCCGACATATTTAATTCAATGTAGTGCTTATCGTAGTTTTAGATATTGAATAAGTCCCACGAAGAGGTTATATTTGTTCAAATGTATTTTAGCTGACCTGATTTAATCCTTCACCAACCATAAGCTGTAAAGTTTATTCAATGGCTATTTCATAACTGGAGTTGCGTGTCTTCCGCAGATTAATGACTACCATTTGACAATATGACATATTATTGTAGGATACTTTACAATCATCACATTTGTATTTGTAATTACCTCTTTGGATGAGCTAATCGTCGTAATATTCGTAGTCCTGTCATGTTAAAAGGTTCTGTAATGGAACTGTGGGTTACTTATTTTACTTTATACATGTTCAAGGTTAATGTCGTTTTAAAAAATCCGATTTTTTTCGGTTTGTGTAAATATGTTTTTTCTAATTGTGGTGGCAAACGAAACAACTTTGAGCGGTCAGCTAAGGGATGAGTGCCTTGTAAGGTTTTGAAAATAATGTATTGTCCCGCGTGTTAACAAAACTCCTGAGAAAGGCCCAGATGTGCAGTCGAAGACGTTCACGCGACTGGCTTTCACGTTCTTCAGAGTCTATTGACTGCGTTGCACTCTCCCATGCGTAAAGCTCATGGACAATTGGTTACATCGTTTCCATTTTTTGAGTCGAGAACAATTTCGTTTCTGTTCCTCGCACTGCATACCGACTGATCGATAGCAGCCACAATAGGGTCATTCGACTCAAAAATAAATATTTAACATCACCATGTGAAGCATCTTTAGCTGCGTGGGCCTATAGGTTACGGAGAGTTAGCAACATAAAACGTGTGGCCAATCCAACATATTTTATAAAATTGGAATTGTCATTATTCCTGTGTTCATATATTGTTAATTCAAGCAACGTCGGCCCAAATAACTACAGTGACCTGCCTACTAAAATCCAGTAGGCCTATAATTGCCAAATTCAAGCTACTTCAATGTAACTTGACTATTTAAGAAAAAGTAATATCATGGTCCTCCTAATTATTGGCCAACACGCATCGACAAAAATCCGCCAAACTCATCAGTGTTATAGGACAAGTGGATATTTTACGGGAATTAATCTACAGTACAGTTAAACCACCTTTTGCAATTTTTAGTCAAGCCACACATCTGTGAATAAGGGGACTATAATTTAAGATTAATGATTTTTCTAAATTTCAGGTATTTGTACGTGTTGGGCCAGCGGCTGTGGAAACGTTGGAAAAGAAGATATTTTGTTCTTGTCCAGGTAAAAAGTCGCAGTAAACCAGGGTTTGCCAAGTTTGTGTGTATATAGTTAAGACCAAAAGTTCAAATGAGGTTTTTTGGAATACAAACAAGTTTACAGGACATTTAGGTGGTTGACTGCATTCAGAGCATGTAGGCCTAACCTTCTAAAGATTATGAATATTTTTATAAAACTATCTTTCTTGTTGTAATTGGGGGATTACATGTACAAAAGATGAACTCTTGATCTTTTTCCCAGTACCAACAAACTGCCTGTACCTTTGTAAACCCCTGCAGGTGAGCCAGTACACCTTTGCCATGTGCAGCTACAGAGAGAAGAAGTCCGAGCCTCATGAACTGATGCAGTTGGAGGGTTACACTGTGGATTACTCTGACCCCCAGCCAGGTAGGCCTACTTACAGTTGAACACACATATTGAGGACACCCATAAACAATACAAGAAACACTACACCATAAGAAGCAGGCTAATGTGACACACACGCATGCATGTCCACATCTAGCATATACACAAATAAATGTACGTACCACACACACACACAAACTACAAAACATTTGAATTGCGTTATTTTATGTTCTTTTGGCAACAACATACACTGCTTCATACTGTACCACACCATGTAAACATCCCGTCTATCAATCCACCCAAGTTAAAAGTACTCTCTTAATTCAGCTGAATCTTTGTTTCGTGGACCCCCCTCCCACCCCCAGGTCTGCAAGGGGGTCGGCTGTTCTTCAGCGCCGTCAAGGAGGGCGATCTGGTGTCGTTCGCCAGCGACGACGAGCAAGACCGGGTGCTGTGGGTGCAAGCCATGTACCGGGCCACGGGCCAGTCGTACAAGCCCGTGCCTCCCGCTCAGAACCAGAGACAGAACTGCAGAGGAGGAAACCCACAGGCAGACGCCCCTGTCTCACTGCTCAGTAGGTCTCTTCAGATTGGTTTTGCTCACTTTTTTAAAAAACTTTTTTTTTTTTTTAAAGGTGCTCCGTAGATTGCAAGTATGACACGTTCAAATTGTGTTTGTTGTGAGTTTGGAGTCGGTTCTGTGTGAAGCATATGTATTAATGCTGTGAGACACGTAAAGGCGATTTGTAGTTTTTTACTAACAAATGAGGATATGAGTCATAGTGTTGCAGTGTTATTGTACATAATCATGCTTGTCCCAGCTTGACAACGAAAACCACAATAGGTTTAGTGTGTGTGTGTGTGTGTGTGTGAATGAGAGAAACACCACTGAAAGATGGACACAGGCAAGCAGCTTGAGTAGACAGTCCTCTAACTCCATCGCTCACTCCATCGCTCACTCCATCTCTCACTCAGTCAAGAAGAGATTTGTCAGGGGAACGACGAGCCGGTTGGTTTTTGTGGTTCATCATCCCCCCCCCTCTGCTCCTTGCATCTATCTCCTTCCACATCTCCTGTCTACCCTCCCAGAATCCCTACTCTCTACAAGAGGGTGCCACTGTACGGCATTAACAGCCATTTATTTACAAGACAACGCTCTGAAATAGGTGGTCGTGTTTTACCTTTTCGGAAAAATAGAAGTGAGAAGGCATACTGTATATATTTTTCACATAATACATATACACATGGGGAAGTGCATTTATGTTGAAAGCAGTTGAAGGCGAACGCCATTGATTTGCTGTAATTCCGCTGCTGTACGCTACCTCTCTGGACAGTGGGGGACTAATGAGACAGGTTAGTGTGTGCTTGTTGGCTTGCTGTGTGTGTGTGGAAACACACACTTTTACCCCATCAGTCCAAATGGAAAAGTATGCATGTGTGCACACGGCTGTGTGTTTGTACATACGTGTCAACATGCAATATGTGCATTCCCGTTTGGCACAGATTGTATTGTACTGAGTGATTTGTAAGCCACTATACCCCATTGGTGGTATTTAGTCATATAGACTGTGTATAGGGACTTGATGAAGGGGACAATATTGTTGTACCATATGAGTCCCTTGTAATGGCTACTTGTTGTGATGGAACTGGAAGAGTGGTTTATTAGAACGGGGTGACTATTTGAATTGAATGGAAATGGGAGGACTAAATGGACTGGATGGATTAAAAAGCTGTTAATATTCATTTTTCTTGCATGTGCTCCTCTTCTAATGTTGTCAGGCGGCTCAAGTCTAGCACTTAAATCTGAAGGGAAAATCTGAGGAGAAGCAAGGTTCATAATTTACTCTTATGTACCCAATTACCTTACACGGCAATGTGCTCAAGTCTTTTATATATATTTGTTGTCTCTCTTCTTGTCTCTCTTTCCCTCTCTGAATCGCACACAACCCACACACCACACACCCTTTGCCAAGTGGGTGTTTGGTGAAGGCCAGTTTAGCCTCAAGGAGTTAAGTCCATTGAGAAATGCCAGACCTGCTGTACTAGCAACACTCTGCTGCATTCAAAATCTGCACTTGAACATTGGGTTCTCTAGTTGAACAGTCTAAAACATTGACTTTGACAAACATGGTTTGGGCCATTCACAGCAATCACTCACTCACTGGCATGTGTGATGCGACACCTTTTCCCCCATGTGTTAAGACGTGCCTTCAAAACACAAAGAGGACAGGACATCATCTCGTCCTCCTATTGATTAGGTATGAACCGGAACAAAAGATCTTCTTAATGCACATTAAGGACATTTTCCAAAGACAAAGTATGGCTGAATTATGTTTGGCTTCTGATCGTTTTTCTCCAATTGTTGTTTCAATTGATATAGACAATTATTTTTCAAAAGAATACTTTAGATAATTGGATAACTGTCATAAAAATGCACATAGCTAAGGACAAATGCTATAGGTCATATGACTGTTACTATTGGTGATTTGCTCTGTTAAAAACCCACACGTTGCAGTTTGAGCCTCACCTTCACACTCGCATCAACATCTCATGTTCCTGTCAGTCTACATATAGCAAACAGGAGGCCGTTTGCCGCGTTGTGTCCTCCGATGGCATATTCTCTTGTCATCAACTGAAATTCCCTCATCTCAGACGACTTCTTGAATTTAAGATTCGGTATAGACCCGGG
Organism: Osmerus eperlanus; assembly: GCF_963692335.1. Classification (NCBI taxonomy): domain Eukaryota; kingdom Metazoa; phylum Chordata; class Actinopteri; order Osmeriformes; family Osmeridae; genus Osmerus; species Osmerus eperlanus. The sequence goes on from NC_085022.1 coordinate 15,335,743, forward strand.
GATGGCTTAAGGATACTTCTGGTTCCCAATTTGAAATCACAGGAAAGGCCTTTCTGTCATGGCACTTTCCCCTTCTTCGTTTTGTTTGACGTATCAAAATGACGTGCCGGTCGGATTTCTGTCAAAGTCTTTGTTGGTCTTGTTTGTGAAGAAGCAGGTGGACAGTCTGACGTTGGGGTTCGAACTCTAGCAGACGTCCAACCTGTCTCATCACCTTAGATTCATGTTTACTCATATCAGCCCATGCACTCTTTGAGAGTCTTGAACCTGTGTGTGTGTATGTGTGGGGGGGGGGGTTGTTTCTGTTGGTGTGCCTGTTTGTGGTTTGTGTGTATGCGTGTTTTTTAACCCAACCATGCCTGTCTTTCTGTTTAAACTCTGAAGTTTTCTCCAGTCTAGTTTCAGCTGGTCTGCGCCGGACACGCGCGCTTCTGTATCTTTTAACAGGAATCGTTGTTGAGTCGGGGACACAGATATCCCTGTCCGCCCTCATCTCGTCTCGCCTCGCCACGTCTGCGCCCGCTCGAAAGGAGCAAATCAACTCGCTCGGCACCGGCTACCTGAGACAGCGGAGCTCCGTGTCTCCCCACCCACGTCAATAACCTGTCATAATTTACCCGCCACCTCACCGGGGGGCCTGTCTCATGGATGTGACTGCAGCTGTGACACCGGTCATGGAAGCCGGAGAGATTGAGTGCCACCCTTCCCTCCAATTCACCTAACCCCCCTCCCCCCCCCCCCTGCCCCTCCACACACACACACACACACACCACACCACCCCCAAGCACACACCCAGCCTACATAGCTGTCCTCCCTGTTTTACAAAGTTGGAATGTAAAAGATGTTAAAACATTCAATAAGGTTTGATAGTTGGCCAGCAGCAAGTGCTGACTGTAAAAAGCTCCTCAATATTTCTTTCTGTCAATGCTCTGCTAGCACAAACACACACCATATATCTGTTAGAACGCAAGGGAAGTATCTCAATAGGATTTCTATAGTAACTATGAACTAACCTTCCCAACTCATCCATACACACACACACACACACACACACACACACACACACACACACACACACACACACACACACACACACACACACACACACACAGTTACAGACAACAACAGTCTCCATCCACTCTCTCTTGCACAGACATACTTCTTTGCCTGATTAAACCCTGTAGCTGCACACACACAGACACGCACACACACCCATTACCAAAACTCCACATTCAGGAACTCAACAAACACACATGTACACGCTCACACACTTCCTTTCAACACCCCCCCCCCTCCCCTCCACGCCGTCTCATACAGATAATAGCGGGAAGTTAAAGATGACGTGGATCAATAGGATTTCTCAGAATGACTGGATAAGTTAACGTCTCGCCTCCTCCTGCTGCCCCTCAATCAATACTCACCCTCCATCCCTCTCTTATTATCTGCTTTAATCTATATCCCTTTGTCTCGTTTTCTTTGCAGTCGGCTCCTTCACCCCTTTTCTTCGTGTGCCGACGTCTGCAAATTACATTAAGAACGCCCCGTGTTTGGGGTAACGAATGCAAAATGACCTACTTCGGTATTTTTTCTCTATATTTTTTAAGCAAACAGGGCCAGGGGTGCCAAAGGGCAAGGGAGACAGAAAAGGCGATGGAAAGAATGAAAGAAACGGCGTGAGCGTCGATTCCGAGTTGATTGTGGGGATTGCACTTCTGCTGCCTTTTTGATGACAAAAGCGATGGAGGGAAGGAGGGCGGGGGGGGGGGGAGAAGAGGAATGAACACAGATGTCTCTGGAAGCGCCGCCGGGGCAATGCGGACGTGCTTTTCTCTGTCCGTATAGAGTGGGCGTGCGCCGCAAAAAGTGGTAGTGGCGAGTCCAAAATGGCGGCGTTGATAAAAAGCAATCACTAATGCGTGTCTCGGGCGCGTCGCCGCGGGCGTCGGAGGCGCGGGGGGACGCCGGCCTTTCTCTCGGGTCCTTGGTCTTTTGTGTGTCCACATGTCAGGCTAAGAAACATCCCATTCCTAAATGTATTTCTACAATACGGGGAAAAGGAGAGCAGTGTTAGGCTTTTTGTGTGTGTGTGTGTGTGTTCGGTGGCTGGGGAGGGGGGTGGGTGGCTCAACGCCAGCCATTAACAGTCCTCTTTGAAAGGACTAGAAATGATCTTGGGAACAAACCTACAAGGCAATTGCTGGCAAGTCTGCCATCTCTTTCACTCTTTCTCTTCTCTTTGACGTCTTTTTTCCCTCTTTTAGCTGTCTGACCTGGCCTTCTGGCCTCATTACAGCTTGCTGTTTATGGACGATGTGTTCTGTGTGTGGGTTTGTGTTGTAGGGGAGTGTATGTGCAAACATACTGTAGAACGTGTGTGTCTGTGTGCGCGCTCGGGTGTTCTTTTCACATCCGCTGGCCCTCTGAGACGTCGAAAAATATTTAACCGACAAAGATCGAGGACACACACGCGTCGGCCATGTCAATGTAGCAGCACACACTCAACGCCGTTAAAAGGCTCCCCTAATGCTGTTTTCATCCAAAGGCCAAGACCCACCCTCTGCAGTTCATCATGACTCACCGTAGTCCAAGTAAAAAGTCTTATTTCCTCTGCCAATAGTAAGGCTAGTGTCAATGAGTTCCATCCGATGGATTATTATGTCAGTGTTTGTCCTCGCATGCTCTCGCGCGTTGATAGTGTTGCTGTCAGTTTCTTGTATTTAGAGCTAAAATGGGGAAACTGGCTTTCACAGAGTATCTCAAGCCAACAGAGGTGGGAACTATTAGCCAAAGCATAGAAAACCCACTGTGCCAATGCGAGTCAATGGAAACGTCCTCCATAACAAGCCTGTTTCACGGTTGTGCTCAGGCGTGGATTGTCTGTGCTGAGATGTGCCGTCGTTTTGTGAGTCCAACTTGAACAGAAGTTATGTCTGTGTTTCAGTGGAAAACAAAGAGAGAGAATCACTTACTTGTTCTGACAGTTTTTGTTCACTCTCCAATCTTGCCTTCGGCAACTAGTGTGAAACGCATTTCACGTCAAACTTTTGATCTATCAATTGTTATTGCTCTTCAGTCCTTGATGAGTGCGTCATTTGCTTTTTGATTCTAAATTGTTTACTTTGAGAGACTAACCTCTCTTTTTCTTTCCCTCCCCTTCTCTGTCTCTCTCTTTCCCTCTTTCTCCTTCTGTCTCACTCCATCCTTCCCTCTCTTTCCTTCTGTATCTCTCTCCTTCCTTTTCCCTCTCCTTTCTTATCCCTCTCATTCCTTCTAAACTCTCTTTTTCCTTCTCTCTCTCATTATTTCTCTCTCTCTCCTTCCTTCTCTCTCTCTCCCCAGGTCTTGATCGTACCCAGAGACAGGGAGTGGAGGAGCGAATTTCGGCTGTGCCTTGTCGGTTCGACCATGCTGCCCTGTTCACCATGCTGCAGAAAAACACCCTACAGCACCGCATGAACGACTCCTTCTCCTGTCTGGTAAGAACTGACAGGCAAACGGAGAGACAGACACATGTCAAGGCAGCCAGGACAGACAGAGAGACAGGCAGACGGAGAGACAGACAGGCAGCGAAACAGACAGACAGACAGGTCGACCAACAGACAATCAAACAGTATCTATATTGGTTGATATATGTACAACGAAGCAGAAGCCTCTGACACCCAGAAGTTAGACAGAGGGCAAGCGCACAGCCCACCTACAGGCTCAGAGAGCCGTGGTCTGCCTCACACGGGGCCCCTGCCCTCAGGGGATCTCACCCTCCACGAGGAGGGATAAACGGTCCTAATCAATACTGTCCAAACAGGAGCTCAACCCTCACAAATGACTGCTGTGGCTGTTGAGGGGAGGACGGGGGCATGTGTGTGTGTGAGGTGGGGGGGGGGGGGTTGAACTCTCAAAGACCAGGGAAATACAGAAAAGGGTGCGCACACATTTAGTTCATTGAACTGAAGTTGTAATACAAGCAAAGGCTTTAAAGCATAATACAGTGCAGTAAACATAATGCAGATTGAACTCCCTGAGAGAGAATTCCGGAAAAAGGCACCTGAGAGCAGATTGATACAAACCCTACCTGATGAGAAACAAGCAGCATATGGCCCACCTGTGTTGTTCTCATTCCAAACAAGCTAACGAAGCTAAGAGCAGCCGCCGTGACACCTGGGCTTCCCTTCCTTCACCAGCCTTCCGTCACTCAGTCACAGCAAGCAGCCCCAGCAATCGCTCCCTTCCCAGGCTCCTCTGGTTCTGGGCCTTTGTAAATATCGAGGGCCTTTGTCTTCCACTGTAGAGATGCCCCGCTTCAGATCCTTTCAGAATGACAATGCCTTGGAACATGGACATATGTTGAGGTGTGGGCCTCCCGGATTCTGCTCGTTTGACACATGGGTTGGTTGGGACTTTTGGTCATGCAAGTGTGTTTGGCAGCATGCAAGCTTACAGTTACAGTGCATTTCTAGACTTGAGTAGAATCAAGCGACAGCTGAGGTGGCTTAGACCACGCAGACTACTAAAAAGTCTGGAAGGGTGTGTTAGGATTACCACCCCCCCTCCCACACACTTACCTCACTCACTCACACACACTCACACACACACACGCCACACTCCCCAAAAGAATTGGTGAACCAGAAAGTGAAGGGTTGTGGGATTCTTAAGACTGACCACTGAACTGGACATTATCCGAAGACCAATATTTAGCACTTCCTTGATTTTTTTTGCTACAGAAGGCTGACTTTGTGACCCAGTTTGGCTGTGTACGTGCGTGCATACACAGCCTCCTATTTACAGGAGTAAATAAATACGATGAGAGAGAAAAAGCGGAGAATGTTGGGATCATTTACGCTTGTGTCACTGTGTGCCACATGTAATGTGTGCGTGAACGGAGGGGGTGGGGGGGGGGTTGTGTGTGAAGGCTAGTTTTGACCTGCTGTGCCCCCCCTCCTCCTTTGCTCAGTGCATTCACACAACCACCTCTTTGTGTGCATAATGTTGTCCACATTCTAACCCTAACGTGAATGAAAGTGTCATCAAATGAGTGTCTCTAATGGCCCGTCATGCACTCGTGTAATTGCTGAGGCGCACATGAGCTTACACTTGCACACACACACCTCCCCACACAGCTCAACAGAACTCCTCACGTAGCCTTGACTGCACACGTATAATCCTATGAATTAGCAGTACCACTTCTCTGCTTCTCCGGCAGTCAACATGAAATAGTTGACCGTAAATGAATACATATACATACAATAAATGTGATGAAGATCTTAAGATAAATGGTCAGAAATGTTTTTACTGGGTGTGAAAAGTCGCCTGTCGTCAAGGGGTTTAGCTTAGGACTTCATTTTAATGAGAAAAATTAAGTTAAAATAAACTGTGCTTTTTCAGTTTCAGGGTGGGTTACATGTGCTGCATTTGTTGGTGTTAATTCACCACAAAGAGCTGTTTCGTATTCTAGGGGCGTTCTGACAGGTAACATTACCAAAAAGAAGAGGTTTAATTCAACGTCTCCAAAATAACAAGCCAACATCCCTTCTCTTTCTCCACTTTATTTGTCTCCAAATGTGACATGCCGTTAATCATTGACTGTTTTGTTCCGTGAGGGAGTCACAAGGGCCACGTTTAGAAGAGCTGTGACAGGGATTTAACCCAGGCTGGCCCAGAAGAACCCCCCCACCCCATCCCATCGTTTCTAACACGGCAGTCGGTCGTTAATTGCTAATTTAGCGGTCAGCGCCAAGATGTGAGTCGGCCATCTGTTTGTCACTGAGGAACATCTTGTCACATCCAGGCAGTCGGCAGGCACTATGGTATATTCTTTTGTAGTGTGATATTAATAGATCCGAAATGGAGAGGCCAAAGCATCTGAATTGATGAGGATGAGATGAGGATGAGGAGAGAGAGAGAGAGAGAGAGAGAGAAGAGAGAGAGAGAGAGGAGAGAGAGAGAGAGAGAGAGAGAGAGAGAGAGAGGAGAGAGAGAGAGAGAGAGAGAGAGAGAGAGAGAGAGAGAGGAGAGAGAGAGAGAGAGAGAGAGAGAGAGAGAGGAGAGAGAGAGAGTGAGAGAGAGAGAGAGAGAGAGAGAGAGAGAGGAGAGAGAGAGAGAGAGAGAGAGAGAGAGAGAGATGAGAGAGAGAGAGAGAGAGAGAGAGAGAGAGAGAGAGAAGAGAGAGAGAGAGAGAGAGAGAGAGAGAGAGAGAGAGAGAGAGAGAGAGAGAGCGCTGGAAGGTCATTTTAGCCCTGTCGATCAGGTCATATCCAGCTCGCTTACCTTGTAGAGCCCTTTGTATTGAAAGCCCAAGGAGCCTGAGGGTGGGCAGCTGTTGGGAGGTTTGAAATCTCAGACTTCTTATGGAGGGAACTCAATTGGGTTTTATAGCACTAACAAAACAAAAAAAACATGCTGGTGAGCTCTTAAATATACACTGTTGCACTGTTCCCATCATTCTCTGTCTCAAAAGTAAATGAAAAAACTATTTCAGCGCAATACGGGGGAAAAGGGAAATCATAAGACCAATTTTGGCGGTTAAACTAGTTTTTGGGCCACGGCGGCTCACAGGTCAGCTGTTGCTACCCAGAGAGGTTACCGAGCCAGAGACCTGCGGCGTAGTCATGGACGTCGACTCAGTGGAGGTGCTAATTTGTTAATATTCCTTCTAAGAGGCGTCTTAATTAGGTTTGTAAGATTCATGGCTAATTTAGTTATTATGTGCAGGATGACTGAACTAATGAGTGTTCCCCCGACTTCAGATCACTCTGCACCTTCTTCTTCACGGGTGACTCTTCCCAGGGAATTAATTGTTGGTGGTTAACCTTGGACTGCTTTGTTTAATCGTTGGAAGTAGTTTGGCTTGATTTTCTTTTTCACAGTTTATTGCTGAGGCCTCTGCCCAAGCTGTGAAGAATGCTATATTTACAGTACTGTTGGAGTCAAGGCAGTGGCTTCCACTGTGTAGGGTTGTGGTTCTGCATTTAGGTTGTCAGTTATTTAGCATTATACAGTTTAACTTGCAACCAATTCGATCACATTTTAGATTTATTTAGTCTTCCCTGGCCTCTGCATTGAAAATGTAATAGTGCTTAAATTTTTCTTCTCCACAAACTGAATGACCTGGTGTTTCCTAATCACCGTCTGAAGCAGTGAAATGACATGGAAGTTTGACTGAGTGGTAGTTTTCTTGCGTGTATAGAAGGCTGGATGAGTCCACTGAGGGAGGTCATTCATTCCGTACAGTTATAACAAACTGAGTGTAGTCTGAAGTGTACACTGGCGTTATCCCTGTAAAAATCTCCCTACTGGGGGTGCCCTGGGTTACTCAGCAGCGTGTACCATATGGGCTGAGTTCCTAACTCAGCGGTCCAGGTTCCCTTCCAGCTCTGGACATTTTTGCATGTTATTCCTTCTCTCCCCTACATTTTTCCTGTTTACCTCTAACTGTCTTTCCCAATAAAACCGAAAATGACCCCCCAAAAATGTTCAATCGTTTTTATTTATTTATAATTATCTCCCTTGTGTGTGTGCAGGGCTGGTTCAGCCCAGGACAGGTGTTTGTCCTGGACGAGTACTGCTCTCGTTACGGGGTGAGAGGGTGCCATCGTCACCTCAGCTACCTGAGGGACCTGATGGAGTACTCAGAGAACAACTCTCTGGTCGACCCTACCCTTCTTCACTACAGCTACGCCTTCTGTGCCTCCCACGTCCATGGAAACAGGTAAATGTGAACGCTCAGTCAATTCATTTCCCACACTGGCCTGTGGGAAATGAATTGAAAAATAAGTTGTAGTAAAGTGCTGTTTTATTTCAGGCTATCCTGGAAATTCCTTCTGATCTCTTCCAATTGATGAATTAATCTTTTAGTATGTGGCGAAATGACAGACGACAGTTTTATTTTTGTTTTGGTTTGTTTTTATATATTTTTTTACAGCTAACAAGCAGAACCACTCATACATTCTTCTATTCCTTAAATTAACCTTTCTAATCACTTTTGTTACGATGGTTGAGATGCCCTTGAGAGCCGTTTTATTTTCTTTTTTGATTAGAGTTTGATACTGTGCGAAAATTTTCATATGAATGCAGAAGCCATTTCCAATAAGGCGTTGTTTACACTGTATTTTGCAGTAACATTGTGCACCCTTAGAAACTATTTCCACTGAAATCATTAGAACTTTCTTATAAAGGGCAAGGATTTCATCTGACTTGAGAAAAAAAAAAAAGCTATGAAGCACTATGAAAGCGGGGAAATGACTGATCAAGCTGAAGGAACTCAATCCGAATGCAGAGCTTGTGGTCTGTAGCTCTCTCCCAGATCCTCCTTGCGATGACCACGCTCAGCCTCTGGAGCCGCGACAGAAGGGAAACGTGTGCCACAGCTCAATAGACAAATTAGCAGTCAGCGATAAACTTATGAAGTGTAATATGATTAGAAAATAATTGCATATTCAGTTGCATCTTTTTTTTCCCCCCCCCATCAATTTTTTTGTTTTGCCTTGCATTGCAATTTGATACGAAGGTTATCTTCTAATTGTCCCCTCTCATTGAGTCTCTCCTGGTGTGTCATATTTCGAACAGTTTTATGTCTAATTTAAAAAAGTCTTACCTTTTAATGATGTGTGGTAGGCAGGGAGAGCAGTCTGGCTGGTCGTGTTCATGCTATTATTTAAACAACATAAACTGGCTCAAACATTTGTCATTCGAAGTTTAAAATGACAGTACATGTGGAGTGCAGTAGCGTGCTTTGAATGACATGTTAAAATAGAAAAGTAATAAACAAATCCTTCATTATGATTGGTGTATTATAAAAGCGTACACACCTAGTGCTGGTCCTCTTCTCAAAAGCACAATTTTTACAGTTAAAATTTGATTTTCTTTACATCCGCTATATTATACCATGGTCATATGTCGTCTTGACTTCCTAAAAGCATTTTTCCCAAACTGTTTTATTACATCTATTAGTTTTCCACTTATTTTAAATCACCCCCTGCTTGACTTCCCTTGAGATAAATGCTAATATCTGTGCTTTCTTTGTTAAGTCATTTAGTCAATTAGAGGCAGTAATGATTAGCCTCTCTAACTAATCACCACATTTAAGCGGTGGATATTGTGGGAACTAGCTTTTTGTCAGTTGGAGCTCTCATTTGAATAATTGATGCCTATTCAGTGCAGCCCAAGAAATTGTTGGTGGGAGGAGTGGTTTCGGATAGCGCTTACTTAGTAGGAGGGACAGTGGGACTAGTGGTATTAACATGTGGCTCAGCTGAACAGGATGGGTCTTTGCAGGAACATGGGCATTGATGATTTAAGAATTGAATTGAATCAAGTTAATTCAAATTGCTGCATTTGAGGTTCAATTATACCATTTTAATTAATTCCACAGGAAAGATCAATACTTTAAATAAGCAAATACAGCATCAAAGTGGTTTGTAGTCGTACTTTGTTATTCAGAAGCATCTTGGTGCAAAGAGCACTAGAACAATTTTTTTTACTGCCCTAACTAAACAGGGAGTTCTCTTTTTGTATAACATACATTTCATAAAAATGTTAAACTATCAGATAAATAATCCAGCACCAGAACCAAATATCGTCAGCCGTTTTTTACACAACATGCTTGTCTACGGTGAGAGGAATTGTTTGCGACATGCAACGCAGTCACGCAAGTCGGTCGCGGATTGACTTTGATTGACAGATAAAGAAACTCTGGAGTCAGTGAGCCTCCCTCCCCTCGGCCGTCCATGCAGGCGAGTGTCCTGTCTGCGCAGGGACAGGTGTGTTTGCTGCTGGAGCGAGGTTAGGGCAGCCTCCAGCTCTACCAGCAGCTACCAGCTGGTTGGAGAGCGACGAGGGACGCATCAATCCCCCACCCCCCATTTTCCTCCCTATCACCTGTCACTCCCTATCCCGGCCCAGCTCTCCTCTGTCCGGCGAACACTGGCGCAAGATGTGACAGAAACATTTACTTCTCACACCCTGTCACTCCACCCAACTGAATGACCCCCCCCTCCCCTCCTCCATAAAACGAGAGATGCTACCCATCCCAGCTTCTGTCACATTTCAGTCATCCGTGGGTCTCGTCCCCTTGCTGATAAAGGGACTTGACACACACCCATTGCCCCGCTCCACGTAACTCTACAGTCTCACCTCCCATGTGAGGCGCTTGTCAAAAGCTGTTTACCCAGAAGAGGGTCTTCATGTATCTAGTCATGACCTGGAACGTGACCCGTGCATGTGGGGGGAAACTGGAACGTGCAACTACAGTAAACCTGCAGGCCCCTTCCGGAGCCAGTTAACCCCTACTCGCAACTCAATGTATACCCCCCCCTCCTCACCCCACCCACTCACACAGACACACACTCTCGCTTCATTTAGCTGCAGTAATGCTTCTGTCGTGTCACTACCGACTCCGACGTGTTCGCCGAAGCATGACTGAAAGTCTTATTAGATTAGATAGCAGTGGAAGAAGGGGCCACTGCAGCCGAGCTACCAACCTGTTTGGATTGTACCACATTCACGCGTATTTCCCTCACCGTTTTTTTGTCACAGACAAAGAAGGGTTGCAACCGTCTTCTGACGCGTTTCATTCTCAGAAGAATGCATATGTATGTTTCTTAGGGTTTTCAAATGTCGTGAGAGGACAGCTAACCAGTCATTTATGGGGATATTGTAAACTCACAGGACACTGAGGGATATTCGTATAGCTTCAGCAGGGGCCTTGAACCAGGACATAGCTCGCCCTCCGACACTCAGGTCTTCATCTGGACGTTTGAGGGCTTTGGCACAAGGGTGGAACAAAATAAGAAATCCACTCCCCTTCTCTTTATCATAACATGAAAGAAGGCTATTCCTCCCCTCACTTGAGTGAGCATACCCCCGCCCCAACCCTCGCCAGCACTATGCTTTTTGTGTTCCTTTGGAATTAACTGGTGCTCGTCAAAGGAGTGGGGCTGGAGAGAGAAGAGGGATAATGAATTGACAGATTGGAGGAACAACGGGGTTTACAAGTTGTGCTTACAAGTTCTGTTGTAAAGAAAAGGCTGCTTTTCATCACAAAAAAAGGCCCTTTTAGTAACTGGATGAATAGAAGTTGATGGGAAGCCCTGATGTTCAGACACAGCACACTATAAGATTCTATTGTCACCCAGTTTCTTAAGAATCTTTTTATGGAGTCCTCCACGTCAACTAATTGTTTTGTAGGTATTCTACATTCATGTTCAGGCTAAAACATTTTTGGATTTAATTTGACTGAGATTACTCTTAATAACTTAAATAAATCCACAAATCGTATTCACAGGTAGTCACGCCAACTCAAGATAAAGACCTACACTTTACGTGCCACAGTCAAGTAAACACTTTGCACCTGAACTGCAAGTTCCCTTATTGCCTCTATTGGTTCTTTTGAAATGACAAGTCATGAGTTTTCCATTCCAATTCCAGTCGGTTCACTCTTTCCAGAGGCATCCCGGTCAAAGGCTCAGAGTGTAGGCTTTTATAAGAACGACTCATTAACACAGGCAACCTCCACGCTTACTCCTCCCGGCAAATGCGAGTGCCGTTTTGAGAGAGCTCTCTTTCAGCTGCAAAAAAAGGGGGGAAGAAAACCCCAGAGTCAAGGCTATCGGCTGTCAAGGCTGCGGAGTGATTGCGTTTTCTCTTTGCTGTTGCCCATTCAAAAGGTGTCTCGAACTAAATGAAAGCTTTGCAACGACTAAACATTTCTGTTTTGTCTCCTAGGCCGGATGGGATGGGCACTGTCACCGAAGAGGAGAAAGAGCAGTTTGGCAATATCAGAGACCGACTCCTGAGCCTTTTGGAGAACCAGATCGTTCATTTTAGGTGCCCAGTACTTTCTCTTAAAATCACAGTGAGAAATGATGGTGTGAGGGATTTATTTTACGGGTCTGAATTACTTGGTCATTTGCAGAGCCTCATGGAACAAAAGTCACCTGAAGTGAAAATTCGGGAAGAGTGAATGTGTTAAATATCACAGAATCCCTCAAGCAGATGCATATTTTGGTTCTGTCTGGTCTACCAGTTCTGCTTGCATCTGCTAGTTAGCATTCACTAACACTGCCCTGTGTGACTACCTTGTATTGTATTGTCAGGGCCGAAGACCCAGACCTAGACCTTGAATGACGGTTCAGTCAATAGACCTGTGCCATTGAATTTGTTGAGCTGTGGCACTTCAAAGCACTCCATGCCTGTGAAGGGCCCTCCATCTGGGCCCAAGAGTTGATAAGAGTGGGTGGTTGGGAAGGTGGGTGGGGGACTGTTGAAACCAGCAGGAGTCATTAGCAATAGCAACACCCCTCAACATGATGCTAATGGCAGTAAACAATACCCTAGACAATGTTCAGATTATGCTAATGTACATCAGACAGGGAAGGGGGGAGCGCAAAGTTGGTTTAGGATTAATAATGATGACCTCAAGTCTGCTTTAGGATGCAGAAGTTGTGAAGTCCTGGCGAGGGGGGTTGGGTGGGAAGTGTGTGTGTGTGGGGGGGGGGGGGGGGTTGGTGGAGAGAGGGGGGTGATATGCTCTTTATCTGGTAGTCAAGATCGCTCTATAGCACAGCTGTCCGCTGGGCTTACACGTTAACAGTCTTTATAGCTGTGAATGGAGTTACGTCTAATTCAGTTATGGCAGTTGCAGTATTTTAGAAAAAGTAATTGGCTTTAATGTAGTTGTGACATTACTGTATGTGGTAAAGATATGCCGACAAATACGATATAATTATTGAGCAAGACTTACTGGCTATAGTATTGTCACTGGTTAGCGTGTATGCATGGATGTCATTCCCTTTCATGGAAATAATTGTTGCCGATGCCTTGTCCGCTTTCTTTTGTGTGTGCAGGTACTGTTTTCCGTTTGGGCGACCAGATGGAGCACTCAAAGCCACACTCTCCCTGCTAGAAAGGGTATGTGTTGTGGGAAAGAGTTCCCTCCCAGCAAGACTCCAACCATTCAGCCTGTGTTAACTGAAGTCTTGTGCACCCCTCCATCTGACATGTGTTGTAAAGTACAGACATGACATTTTGAAAACAGAAAGCAATATTTTAAATATATTTTAATAATTGTTTTCCACGCTGTCAACAGTTGTCTTTTCGAAAGTACAGAGTCCTTGTTGGTTTCTTAAAAGACACAGGATATGTGGAAATTGGGAGAAGGAAGTTTATTGTTAAAGTATTATAGTTTGTGAATTTGTCGCTTTGGATGGAAGCGTCTTCTAAATAAATAAAATGTCATGAAACACAGTACTTTGTCAGGAAATTCACTCATAGTTCAATTCATTCCAGGTTTTGATGAAGGATATCACCACACCTGTCCCTCCAGAGGAGATTAAGAAGATGGTTCAGAAATGTCTGGAGAAGGCAGCGTTGATCAACTACTCCCAGCTCACCGAATACGCACAGATCGAGGGTTTGTACAAAAAGTTGTATTATCAATAACACTTTAGAACTGTAGAAGCCTCTGCTGTGTTTTAGTCATTAGGTGTGTTAAAGTGAAATAATTTAGCAGATCACAGCTTCTTGCAGATCATGGTTCCTGGGTGACTCTGCAGCACTTAATATCTGTATAAAAGATTTTGGACATTGCTTTAAATTAGCGTCTGCTAAATGCATTCATATATTTTTTTATTTTATGTAACGGTTTCCTTTCGTGATGTCACAGCTGACAATCAGACCACACCACAGAAGAGATTGGAGGACATGATTCGCCTGGGAGAGCTGTGTATAGAGGTCCTCCAGCAGAATGATGAGCACCACTCAGAGGTAGTGATTGTCAAATATGACTCTTTAAACTCCATTATGCTGAGATCAAATCTTTATACTTGTTTCCAGCGTACAATGTGTGGAACTGAAAGTTGGTCAGTGAAATGAAGACTACCTCAATCCATCAGGCCATCTTTGAAAAATGTGAAGAATTTTACACCCCCACAATAATCTGAACTTCTCTTGAAAATGTTTTTTCCCCCCACACCTGCAAATCACTTGACGCCCCTTCTAAGGACTTGGGCCCCAAGTTGAGAAACAATGTTTACGTAAAGATTTGAGCTCATTAACCTTTAAATCTGTATAAGGAGTTGCAAAAAGCTCAGACCTCAAGATTGAGAGGATAAAATAATCTGTGATTTTAAAAACAAAATGTTGTAAAATCTAAAACTACAAATACGACACTTACAGCAGTTTTCTCAACTCTCAGGTTTTTACAAGTGATCCGATCAGTTTGAGCATCCAACACTATTGTTTGATGCTATCACAGGTCCTAACTTCAAACAACCGTCTCACAGCTGGAGTTCTCTCTTTATCTGTTTACTTATAAAAAGGGGATACAAAACCAGTGGGATTTCAGTCCTTCAAACATAATCCTGACATTCCAGAAGGTATCGCTTGATCATGTCATTAAGGCTTGTGATCACTTATTGCGACGCTGTCCATTTCTATCTGTCTCCTGGCAGCTGTGTGCTATAGTTGCTAATAACACGTCAAGTGCCAGGGCTGTCGTAATGTGGTAGTAACTCTGGTGAGCATGGCTCAAAACAACGCCCACAGTCCATACGCTCCCATGCTGGAGTGTAAACTGATCAATCATAGGTGTTGAGATGGCCGCCAATCCCAATTTGAAGTACCTAAGTGGCAGCCTGGCTTCAGACATCTGTTTCTCAGCAACCAGGAGCTTTTTATACCCGGCTATCAAATGTGGCTGTCAAGATGGCAAATGAGATGAGCTCCTACTTTCGTAGATGAAACTTGGCCTTGAGGTATTCAGTTGAAGGATAGACTTGGTCCCACGCACTGTCAAAAGCAGAGCTTTGACAAATTACCTCGCGTTTCGTAATTACTGGCCATGTTTCTATTGTGTGCAGAAATGTGATTACTAATTTAAAGAATATGTGTTGAAAGATGCTCTTACTTTGCCTTTCCCCCTCTCTTTCTTTCACTTTTTCTTATTTTTGCCAAACATGGAAAGGGAAGAGAGGTACGTCTCATGAAAGATAACAAAAATTAATTTCATAACTCCAGCTGTGTGTTTCTCATGCTTTTGTGTCATCATCTTTTTAATGCACGTTGCTAACTTGTTTAAAGCTCTAATTGCGTTATTGTGTTTGCAATGTGTGAGCTGTGGGTTTGTGTTCTGTGTTTGTGCATTTTATACATGTTCTTGGCTACGTTTTCATTTCATTTAGTGTTGTGACCTCCCTAGCCAGACCACCATAGGACAACTGTCAGATGAATCAGTTTAGCTTTGATACAGTATGGTTTGGGCTGTGGGCTCTCTGGCCTGCTGAACAAGACTGAGCCCTGGGATGCTTAACTTAACCCCATATTTGATTTAACTGCTTTCCTGGCCCTATTAGTCCGACCCGACTAAAAAGCTCCTACGTCAGAATGACGTATGCCACGATGTCGACCAGAGCACCCACATGTCTGTCTGCAGTCAGTCTACTCCAGTCTGTAGGGGCTACTCAGGTACACCTACCCTGTATGTCCCATATGTATTAAAGACACGTGGTAGATCAAACTTCTGGGATCAGGTGCAAGACTAAGCTGACAAATCAAGTTTAATGTATTATGAATTCCCAACATCATCTACCAAGGGAGACTCCTTCCTCCAACAATTTTTCTTCTCAGAACATTATCAATAAACTGGCCATGCTCATGCAGGACCAGCAATCATCAGGAGAACCAAAACATAAAAAATAGGTATAAAGTTTTAGTTTTTGTTGTTGTCTTATCTTAATGGTTCTGATTGGTCATAAACTCGTATGGAGGAGTCCAAACGTAATAAATCACACTCCAGTTAGCAATATTTATTTTTAATCGATGTAACAACACCTCAACAAGAAGCACAGCAACCTTCATGTTTTTGTACAGTGATGCATTGTGCATTACCTGTTACAATGCATTTCCTTGTTCAGTCTAGCAGAAGTAACAAGAGAGCAAGGTAAAGTCCAATGTCAACTTTTGTCATTGCAGGAAAACAAGCAAAAGTGGCCGTTCAGCCACACCGCACAGCCCTCCTCCTCCGCCATATTGTCCGTTTCCATTTACATGCATTCTGCTTCTCTTTCTCACCGTCTTGCAACTGCTCGTATTTGAGACATTCTTTTGTGAAGTCAATTCCAACAATGTGCGGATGCCTGTCGGTCTGAACGAAGGTATGTGTGTGTGTGCCTCTGTGCCTTTGTGTGTGAGAGAGAAAGATAGAGGTGCGTTGTGAGGCATGTGGTATGGAGGCCCTTTTTAATGGTGTTTATGGGAACAGCGATCTGAAAAGACGTGGTTGAAAAGGCTGATGAGAGAGGCTCTCAAGGACAGGCAGAACTGTGGTACATAAATATTACTTTTTAAGTTCTGCTTTACAGCATGTATGCAGTTAATATTCTTTTCTACACACACTTAACTATCACACACAACAACTCTAATCTCGGCCATACTTCATCGATTCGTCATACTCCTTGTTGTCCTTGTTCTTCATGGGGCTTTCACCTTTATTGAGTCAGAAGACTCTGTGGCAGAACAAAGGAAAGGTGAACAAAGTTCTTCTTTAATGGTTCTGGTCCAAACCATCAGCATGTTTTGCAATGAAGAAAACATTCACTGAAATGGTTTTCATCGAATGCGCTATTTGCCTATTTGCTCATTTTATGAAGTTTGAAATGAAGTCAGTTGATGATACTATATCAAAGCTGAAACATGACAGAGGCAGAGACATCCAAACAGTCATACTGTCAGTGTCAAGAAGATATCGACATTTTCACAGTAACGATTCACCTGAAACTACATAGGCGTAAACATAATAAACATGGTTTGTATTGGGCAATTGCTTGAACTTCCTTTGAACTCATAAAAATTGAAATGATGGTCTCAGATTAATCTTCATCACACAACAAACTATAATAGCTTATTATGGCTTTGACAACTTTGTATAACATCACCTTGGAAACGTAATTGCTAAAGAATGTGCATAGTGAATAAGCATACAAATAGGTCTTGGTCAACACATTTGTGAGGTAGCTTTGATGCTCCCCACATCCCCCTATGTTAGCGTCTTACCCTTTTGTGCTCTCAAGGTCTTCCTTTTTAAATTTGTCATCGCACATTTGGTGTGATGTCTGTTGATTGAATTTTTGTTGTTGCTTTGACTTACACAGTCGATGCTCTTTGCTTTTCACAATCCTCTTCATTCAATCTCACCGCTCTCACCCTCCTCACTCAGTCATTTCTCACATCCTCCTCCGGCTTTTTGCATGCTGCATTATGTTTTTATTATGATTATGAAAACATGAAATGATGGTTATGGCTAAGATCCTTTTTTTGCGTGTGTGTGTGCCTTTTTCTTTTGTGCTCTTTTTGTGCCGTTCATGGTTTATTATTTTTATTTTCTTTACTATTTTCTTTCCTTATACTCCTCAATTTTCCTCTCCTTAATGCCGTTCTTTTTGTAACCTTTTATCAATCTGTTGTCAGGCGTTCTCGTGGTGGCCGGAGATGATGGCGGAGCATGCGGAGACCTTCTTGTCCCTCTACACTGTGGACATGGACGGCGCCCTGCAGGTCCAGCCCGTTGACTCATGGGATAGCTTCCCCCTGTTCCAGCTGCTTAACAACTTCCTGCGAACCGACCGTAAGTGCTTCAATTCTCAATGTTCATCCCAAAGGTTATTCAGTGTTCAGGTAAACTACGTGTGCACAGTTTCAGAAGAAGTCAAAATGGTGTCAACAATCCTAAAAACATGCTTTCATGCCATGCTTTTCCGGTGTCTTTAATCCGATAAAACTACTACATAATCGCCCCCTAGTCATATGTCTATGTATGGGTCGTCAGCTTCCTCTAAAACTCAGTTAAGGAAAGTAAGCTTGATGTGACCAAACCTTGGTGTTCTACCCAGATCTACCTCCCACTGCCTGATTTGTTAAATCCCCCATTTGTCCATCCATGACCCTCCGGTTTGTCCGTCCCTATTTAAAGCACAGGCCACACCACCTCCCAGCCCCAATCTGTCCGCAGAAAAACACCTCTCACATTTCCCAGAGAATGTTCACGCCATTTAGAGCGCTAATTAACACCAGCGATGCCATAGAAACGAGAGGAGGTTAATGACGACTCGTTTAGGCGACAGCAACACCTTAACTAACATGTGCCAGGAGAGGGAAGCCAGGGGGCTGGTGACCGCGGCATGTTTACCTGTCTGAGGGACCATTGCAAGGCACCTTCATCCAGCTAACTCGTCATCCTGGCTAATGTGAGAAGCCATTCCATCCAGATGGGAGGACATAAGCATGGTTTAAGTTTTCTCTTACTTTGTTCAAACTGGAATTAATTTTGCACAACCTTCTTCCTTTTTTTCATATTCTTTTTTCATTGATTTTCTTTTTTACATTGTTCCTAAAATATTGTTATGTGGCTATAATTTGGAACTGTAATGACCAAAAGATATTCAGTGTAAACCACAACTGAAAATCTTGCTTAATTTAGCATGCAACATGCTCTAATGGTCACATTTGCAACGGTTTGTCTTTTTAAGGGACATCAAACTAAACACTTTTTTTTTCCGATCTTTCTAAACGCTAAATTGTATTTATTCTAACCTCTTAATTGTGGGGCTTTGTCCCTCTAACAGCTGTGAGTGGGAAAAAAGTTTCAATCACACTGTGAAAATGAGTCCTCCATCGCCCATACAAACAGATCTCAAGACACACGGTCAAAAAGGTATAATTGTCAAACAGAAAAAACATAAGTGATTGTGTGTGATTACCATTGGCAAATATATTTTTCTGTACTCACTCTTCTTTCATAATTATTTAGTTATTCCAACTGTCAAATCAGTGTAAGGAGGAAAATAATGAGAATACTAGAGAGGGTACAATTTCTGGGGAAATTGTAGGGTGTGCTTGCTTGCGTCGGTTGCACAGGGGTCAGTTTTTTAATGACATTTTTACAACTGATATTTCTGTATTTTATCTAAAAATGCATAGGGCCTACTTATTATTTATAAAGATTACATAGATTTAAAAGCATCTTTTTTTTGCTGCTCATTTACAACTCAAAATACGAGTTAAGTGTAGAATGAAATATGATGTCTTCTCATTTCCCCTGCAAGAGGCAGCCTCATAGCTGAATCAACGAATACATTTGGCAGACCGGTGTAAAAATTGACCTAATCTCTATGACTTAAACGTCCTTTTAAGTTTTCCCTTCTCATGATATTTTCAGGCATTTAGCCTACTCATATTGCATTCATTAATGAATAAAGAACCCCCTTTGAAGATTATTCTACGACGTTACCGGCAGTAGAAGATGGAATCGCGATTCAAACATTACCATCTGCTAACTGAAAAAATGCCCTCAAAAACGTAAATAAGCTTGACATTTATTTAGTGGAAAATCTCTCATTCATAAAAAGCTCACTGGTAGCGATCATTGTCAGTAACAACGCAAAATGCGACATAGCCCTGTGTGGAGAAGCTGCCCCCAGTGCCCCGGTAAATTGTACTACTACGGTACAGTACTAGTAGTAGACTACTGCTGTGTTCGTCTTGGTAGCGATTGCGTTGGTTGAATTGGATTTAACGTTCCGTTGTACGGTTTAGGCTGAAATAAATTATTTTCATGAACAGATTGACAACGTTTAGGCTGTGGCAATGAAGTTCAGGTTAGTAGTTAGATAGACTTTTGATTTAAGTAAGGGGAGTGCCGAACATGTTCTGTCGCCGTTTGACTTCCTACAGCTGTGTAGATGTTTTTGTAGTGTCTCGCGTAGGCTACAGCGTTGCAGTGAGCAACACTGGTTTGAAACCACAGGTAATGATCATTTCACCCACAAATCGTTTACTTGTAATGTAATGTCATAATAAATCCTACAACGAAAATGTATTTGTGAGGAATGTTTATTTTAAAGATTGAAAACAGATGCATCATAGACCACTGTAGTATGTGTTGCCCGGGCAACAGAGGCTAATGTCATGATGCTAATGCTTCAGTGAAATAGTAGACTACCGTTTCCAAAAGTAGATGTGGGCCTACTTCCTTAACAATATCAGCTAATATTGTACATTACATTTCATAATTGTGTTTCACATCACAAAGTAAAATGAGTAAATAGTTATCACCCTGGCCTCTTTGCTTGTGGCGTTCCTGCAGCTGCCTTGCAGTAAAGCTATAGTTAGCCTAGCTATCCCCCAAGTTAACAGATGTGAAACGAATGTTCTGCTACAGGTAGTCACGCGTGTTTTCGTGACGTTAGTGACGTAGTGACGTTAGTAACGTCAGTGACTGTGGCTAGCAAATTAGCCACCGTTAGCTTCACTTTTCGCCACAAAAACTTAATTTCCACTTAAACCATGCAACGGAACGTAAATCCCAATAGAAGCAACTCAATCGCTACCAAGACGAAACTTTTGACACCTAGGTTGTCTATGTAGGCCAAATATTGACTGAGTTTTAGGGGGGCAAAAAGAATAATAAAAATAATAATATATATGTGAGAGAACAAAGGTTGTGCCCTTGCCGAAGGCAAAGCACACCCAATTATGAAAATGTCAGAGACAGAGACAGAAATTATCCTTTTTATAAATAGTTCAAATAAGGTCTCTTCTTCTGATAATGGTGTCTAAAGTGACAGAATTTTCTTTTTTTAATCATTGAAACCCAATGATGTAATTAAGTTGGAAAAAATATTTAACTTTAGAGCTGTTAAAAAAACAGATTACATCATAGTTAAACTTAAATTGATGAGTAACTCATATTATATTCAGGAAACAACACTACTGGAGTAAACACAATTCAAGCATATCAATATAAAATAAAACAAAATTCCAAAATGTGTTATTGAAGTTTCTGTTTAAATTCTCAATCATGAAGCCTGGATTTTTTTGTTTGTAATGCCAT
The DNA here is from genome assembly GCF_963692335.1 of Osmerus eperlanus. Taxonomy (NCBI): domain Eukaryota; kingdom Metazoa; phylum Chordata; class Actinopteri; order Osmeriformes; family Osmeridae; genus Osmerus; species Osmerus eperlanus. The sequence goes on from NC_085022.1 coordinate 15,356,618, forward strand.
GTTTGTTTTCTAACGTATTTTATTTAAATCACACCAGGTTTTATTAGCCTGGTGTAGTCAGGATTATTTAAATGCTCACTTCAACGCCTGCATACGTTGTGTGAACGGAGTTGGTTTTGAGGGAAAGTCTCTTGAGAGGATGAAAAGGCTAGTGTTAATCATGAAGGAGCGAAGGAGAATTGCAGCTAATGAAGCCCAGAGAGACCCACCAGGGCATCGTCTTTCTTTCTCTTCTGTCTCCCTCGCCTCTCCTACTTCCTCAGTATGTCTACATCACTGCAGTACGGTATCTGCAAATGTCATTCCATCCATCATTTGCCCATCGGGTGTGTGTTTTCTCCCTGTTACTCTCCGCCTCCCCTCTGTCCTCCATTCCTAGATGTCTTCAACCAAACCGAAATGCCCTCACATCAGCCTCCTTTTCAGGAATCAATAGGGTCCACACAGACAAGAGAATCACAACGGTAGCTCATTCTCGAAAGAGCCCTTTTTCTTTTTTTGTCTTCCATACCCCATCTGGTGACTCCGTCTGATGCTCATCCCTCCACCTGCTCACCTGTTCAACACGACACCCTCACACCTGTGGACGTCCCTCCCCCTTTTTTTCCTTCTTTAAGCACAGCGGGTTGGGCATCGATCTCATTGATTTGTAGATTATGAATACAGTACATGCAGTAGGGAAAGCGCATTTGTTACTGCTGCGGATGAAAAGTGACTTGTGGAGACACTTTCACTGTTCCACTGTTCCGTTCTTGGCAGAAGGTTTGTGGCTAAATGAATGTTACATGTGACATGTGGTTGACATACTGTTGACGCACCTTATCAAGCTAGGTTCTGTTTCAGCTAACTAAAGTAGACCGGAAAAACAACTTGAACCAAATATGATGGAGTTTCTCCCACTTCATAAACATTTAGCAGTTTGTGACGTGTCCCTTTCAATGGTGTATTCGTCTGAGTGCTGCATGCTTGCCACCAACTAAAACGTATACAGTACGACTTACTGAACGACCTTGACGAGGAAGCGTGCAAACCTCGTTTGGCGTGTTTAAACCTTGAACACCGATGTCTTGGTGCCTCCCTCCATCGCTGTCCCTAGCTTACCTGTGCGACGGGGCGTTCCACAAACACCTGCAGGAACTGTTCACACCCCTGGTGGTGCGCTACATCGACCTGATGGAGTCCTCCATCGCCCAGTCCATCCACCGAGGCTTCGAGCAGGAAACCTGGCAGTCTGTCAAGTAAGGCTGCCCTCTCTTTTGTCTCTTATTCTTTCTTTCACTCTCTTATTTTTCTCTTTCTTCTTTCTTTCTCATTTCTTTCTCACGCTTTATCTCCCCTTTCTCTCTCACCACAAGTGTGAAAAGAAAAGTAAAGACGGACATTGTATGATTGTTTACAAAATACCAGCATCATGACCAGTTGTGGATATGCCTAGTCTCCGGTACGCATACTGGAGGTTCTGTCTAGTAGATGCATTTCATTATTGTTGACTTTCACTGAAAGTCATGAAATGTGACAAATCCAAAAGTGAGAATAGGACAACAGAATCGTTTCTCCTCCCCCCGCCCCCCTCAACACATGGACGTTTTGGTCGAAACTTCTCCCTGACAGGACGATTACCAACAACCTACCAAGCGTGCCTCTGCCCAAAGTCCCCAACCTTCCCCTCAACCTGCCGCCAATGCCCAGCTTCTCGGCGCCAGCCTGGATGGGTCCGCTGTGCGACAGCACGTGTGTATGGGTGGGCGCATGCTCGGGGGCTGACTGTGGCATGAAACGTCTCGTAGTTGTGTGTATGTGTGTGGCGTTTGCATGTGTGGTTCCTCCGCGCCTAGCGCTGCCAGTGTGGCACACGCTGCTGTGTAGGGAGAGTGTCAGGTATAGGGGGGTCGTAGACCTTAGACAGCTGACTAGTTTCTATTCAATGTTCCTCAATCAAAATAGAATTTCAAGGAAGCGTTGAGGTCTTTCCTGAAGTGAATCTTGAATGTCAAATTTGGTTTCCTGCAACTGTTGTCAAATTATAAATGGTCACTCTGTCCTTCAGAGTTTCCAAATCATTGTGTGATATCATTGTCACATTATAGTATTTTACATGTACAAAATACATGTATCGTGTATACATGTTTAGTCACTGTGAATGCTTTTGACCATCTTTTGAACATTTTAAGTTTTCAAAACCTGTCCTGTAAAAAGATTCTTCTTTTTCTTTTATATCTCCTCAGTTAGACTGCTCAGGGAAGACAGGCGTAGATGTATAGGTGTGTGTGTTGGAGAAGTGAGGGCAGGCTTTTAATACGTGCTTGTGGTCATGTTTTAACTGTTAACATTTCTCCTGCTGCTTCCTATCTGTGACTGTTTGTCTCAAGCAGGAGCTATATGCTGGTAACAGCATCCACTTGCATGCATAGCTAAGTCACATGCTTTTACTTAACATGCTATGCTATGTGTTTTCACACCTGACAGAACTCCTGAATCAAAGCCAATTTAGGACAGATCCTGGCTTTATGATGCACAGACTATGCACCTAAGTTGTTTCATGCGCATCAAGAGCCAAATGTGGTTTATTGGACTTTAAATAAGCAACATGACAAATTACAGTTTGCTTTACCAGCTTTTCGTGCTACAGTACAGCATGTGAGGTCTGTGTGTTGTTTACTTGGCATGGTTGTGAATGTTTCATTCAAACTGAGGATTATCTGTTAATCTATAATGTACACATCAATATACATTAATAAAGTGAGAGAGATGCTGCACACAATATGAGATACATTCCAGTTATGCCAAGTGATAGATTTAATGCATGACATGTTTAATTTATTGATCTATTTATGAAACTGTATTTAGAACTAAATATTAGAATTGTACAGTATCTTTCTTTATTTGATTTCAGCTTGCAAGGAATTAATTTACCCAATTTTTTGTGAGTAGGCAAAAGTGTTTTATTATTGCTTGTAAACAGACTCAGTAGTGTGTTTGTCTTTGTTGAAAGCAATTTCAGTAGATTAATAATCAGTTACTCTCTTCAACTCAAACAAATTGAGCAACACGTTCACCCGCCTGCTAACACAACAATTGATTGTCAAGTCAAGTTCCTTTATTTTTGTTTGTAGATATGTGCAAGTGTTGTCAAGATGTAAATGTTGATAGGGAAAACTAAACCGTCGTTGCACATTTTCAAAGCACAACCAATTAGTCATCCCCCAACTTATACTTTTGGGAAATAGGACTTGAAAATGTCACCATGTGTGCCTCTGAGGTGAGGTCACGGGCGAAACTGTAGCAGTCGTTGAGACCGTTCTCAGGGGCATGTTGGGTAGGGGAGGCAAGCGGGAGAGAGGGGGGCGTGGGTGTGGGTGGCTGATTCTGTTCTGAGAAAGCCTCTCACCGCTGCCCACCCACACCCCTCCCCTCCTTCCCCCCTCCCTTAGGATGCATATTCCTTAGGTTGTCTCGCTCGCTCACTTGCTTGTGAAGAAGAAGAAAAAAAAAGAGAAAGAAATTGGCACATTGTTAACGAGCACAGACGGGCGTGTGGGATCGTCCCGTTCCCCCGGGGGAGGCAGGCTCATAGAGGAGCGCTCCTAATTAGACATGAGGGGGGAGGGAGGCGGGGGGGGGGGGTTCTCTGCCAGGCGCTTAATTGCACCACAGACTCTGCCCAAATGATTTACTCACATGCTCCACTTGTGAAGGTAACAGTCTTTTAAAGGCGAAGTGAGGGAGCGAGTGTGCTTTTTTTACCTCCACCTCCCACCTCCTCTCTTCTCACTCTGGTTGCTGTACACTTGATGCTGGTGATAGCGCCGGTTGCCATGTGTTGCTATGTAACCTGGGTGAGACGTCGGGTGAGACGTCGGGGAGATGGCGAACATGAAGTTCCATCTGTCTGGACTGGATGCTCTGAGTCTGCTGCAGCTGCTGGGAAAGGAACTGGACTGTATTCTCTGCAGACTGATGGGATGTACTGTCTGGAACTGTAGAACGTGGCACTGTCTGGCAATGTGTGTCGCTGCAGCTGGCCCACCCAGGTCTCGGTAATGCCAAACTGAGACCCCACTATACCACGAGTGTTACGGGCTCGCTTTACATCCATGTAAAGTGTGCAACATCAGTCTATTTCAGGAAGCTGTGAATGAGTTTGAGCAGAGGAAAAGCTGTGTGTGTGGGGGGGGGGGGGGCAGATGGCTGTCAGGTGGCTGTCAGCCATGAACATAAAAATGTAAACGTGAGAGTGTGTGTTTGTGTACACCAGTGTAGGTAGGTGAGTGCAAAGTCACAAAGCTTGGGATACAAACGCATGAAGAACCTTAATATTAGAAGCGGTGTACTATACACGGGGAAACCATGACAGACATGTCAAGAACATCAATCAGAAATGCCATTCCGAAGAACCCTAGTGATGCATATCCACAGTGTGCTCATTCCTTCTCCAATTTCATTGAATGCCACACTAGATGTTGGTGTCAGAAGAAATGAAAGCTGTGAATGACTCAAGCTCCGACACATGAACGTGTTTGGCTCAGTATCTGATCAGGATATTCCTGTTTTCTTCAAATAAAATGACTTTTTTATTTTCTCTCTCAGCATATCCTCACAAAAACACATGATGTGGACATTCAACCTGTGATTTTACTCATGGAGTGTTTTCACCTCTTTAGAAATGGCTCGGCCACTTCAGAAGACTTGTTCTGGAAGCTGGACGCCCTTCAGATGTTTGTCGTGGACCTGCACTGGCCCGAGCTCGAGTTTGCCAAACACCTGGAGCAGAGACTGAAGCTCATGGCCAGCGACATGATGGAGGCATGCGTCAAAAGGTCAGTAGGGTGCACGTTGCTTCACTTCAGGGCCCTCCACTCAACAGGCTTTGAACCTTCAAAGGGTTATTTTTTCACCACACAAGTTTGTTTCTTGATTTGATTTTTTATTTTCTGACGACTGTGTGCCTTTACACACCGCACCATGAAAGATGACAGCAAGTTGTTTGCTGCTCGTCTTTAGAGCGCACTCTTGACCTTGTGTAGGTTTTTGTTGTATGTGTGAGCTGCAGTCTGGAACGGCTCATAGCAAGTGACATGAAGGTCAAAAACATTTTTTTAATTATCTTTTTCATTATTATCCTTAGAACAAAAGCTGCTTTTGACTCCAGGATGCAGAAGGCCAGTAAATCAACTGACTTCCGGGTCTCCCTCTCTGTGTGCACCATGTTCAACGTGCTCATGGATGCCAAGAAGCAGTGCTCTAAGCTCTGTGTGCTGGACTCGAGTCAAGAGGTAGGACCCGTGGTCAACCACCTCTTCATTTTGTGTGAAGAGAACTCAGAATTCGGGAGATGTTTTGGGGAAATCAAGTCAGTCACCTCAGTGTTGGAAAAAAAAACTCCCAAGTCACTTTTCATAAAACCTAAACAATCATTTTCCTCAGTAAATATCTGAATGTGTGGATTGCTGGCAATGAAACATTGCCTATTCTCCATGCCGTTCTCCTTAATACGAATCCTATCTCCATCCTATTCTCCATGCAATTTACCACGTATTGTGCCACAAGCTTACCTTACAATCTAAATGAGTTGTTCCATATCTCTCATGATCGAACAGCATTGGTGGAAAAGGAGCTGCAGTGGCTCGCATGAATAGACGGCCGTGGAATGCCTTTCTCCACTGTGCCAAAAGCAAGCCCTTCACCACCCAACATCTATTTATACAGAATTTCCTACAGAGTGCTAAGCTCACTGTCCTCTTGACCTTCAGCTCGCCTCTCCATCCGTCTCCAAGGAGTGGTAACTCATAAGTTCACACAAGGAACACACACACGGACCACACACACACACACACACATAGTACATGCATACATACATAGTCATCCAGTCACACACACACATACCTAAATAAATGCAAACATACTTAAACACATGCTGGACATAAACTCTAGGGAGGGGCCCCATTATGTATCATTGTTTCTTGTGACTGGGCTTCACCTTTTCTAAATATTCTTGCTTGAATATCGTCATCCAACAGATGATGTAGTTTAAATCCTATTTGAATATAAACACTGATGATGAAATTATGAATTATACTCTTTAGCAAATCTAAAATATTCTAGTAAGTCTACATATTTGCAGAAATAAAGTAAGAACATCATTTATCTAAATGGCCACATTGCCATTAATGTGGTCACATTAAGCAGGAACATTTAGTCGTTGTTCTTGTATATATTTATTGTAAGCTTATGGAAAACAATGAGCATGCGTTTATACATTTTTCCCACTTGCAAGACTTGGATTCATTGCAAGTTGAAATCATATCCCCATTTTCCAGTGTATGAAAAATGTTGAGGAATGGTCTACAGTGTGCATCATGTGCCAAATAGGTTGAAGTGCTGAGATAAATCTGTAAGTGATGTTGCATATGTTTCAAACGTACCCTTATTGCCTGAATGCAATTGAATGTAAGATGTTGATTTTGCCTGTTTTTTTCACCTCATTCTTTTTGCCTCATTTCCATGTTTACTCCTTCATTGTTTGAATCCAAGAGTGATAAACAATGGGTAAGTGCCTCTATCTCCTCCTCTCCCACAACATTGTATACCCTTGCTCTTTTATTCATAATGATGTGTTTGTCTTTGCCTGCTAGCATGTCATTATCAAAATCAGATACATATACATACTTTGTTGGGGTTGGAGTCATGCCACTGGATATAGACTCAACTAAATCACTGGGTTAGCAGTTTCCTTTTGTCTTAAGACTGTTTCTCAACATGTCATAATATCCCCCATTCTCACACACTAAAGAATGGATGGATGAACTACCTTTGATTCCTTCTGGTTCTGGTTTGGTTCAGTCCTGGGGGTTCAGAAGCTGCAGCAATGAGACGTAGGGAGTCGTTCAGTAGTGGCCTGTTCAGTGATTTAGCTGTTAGATTTGCCCTGGAGTCTTCTATGTGTATGCTAATGAAATTCAAAAGAGAATTATAAAAAATTGTAATTTGTTGTTTTTTGATGTTGTCATCAGTGGCGGTATAAAAGCTGAGGGTGGGGAGTGAGGGTGTGGGTTGAACTTTACAACATGATCAAAGGCCTTTGTCTGGGTGGTGTAGGGGGGATACTAAAGTGGCTTTTAATGGCTACCAACCAAATACATGTTTTAAAGAGATTAATTGTTCTTTTGAGTTTTGATGCACACATGGCAAATACCACATAATGTAATCTCCTGTAGGTGTGGAGGAAACCTCTACATTTTTACTCTGTCATATAAAATTTTAATCGAGGTAAAGAAAAAAAAAGCCCTTAAGATTTAGTTTAAAATTTCAGTTAGTGGAACTGCCATTTTTGCGAAACAGGAGAGAGAGAGGAAAGAGAAAAAAAATAGGACTGGCAATGGTGACCTCCCTAGACCCTTAATTTGTCACCGATCTGCAGGCTTTGTTGATTGACATTTTTAATTTGGCTGTTCTTTAGACACGGCGTGAAAGGGCATTGTCACCCAGAGATGAACTCCCCTGCTGCTGTGCAAGCGTCAAAGACTGCCTTTCAGCACAGCGAATAGAGGCTCCCTCTACCTCTCCCTCTCTCCCTCTCTCTTTCTCTCACTCACACTCTCTCTATCTCTCCTTTCATACACCTCTCTCCTTTTCGGCTGGGCTGTGTTTTTTCAAGGAAAAAAGTGCCATGAATATTAGGGGTGAGACATGAAATGGCGGATTAATTGAATCTAGTGTGAGCCTTTGGTGCTCGCAGCTGGGCCGGTGCTTTGCAGAAAGCACAAGGCTGCTCCGATTGTGGGCAAGCACAAAAAGTATCCTTCAAATTCCATCGCCGTCCGACGCGATCAGGAATGCAATTCAGCCACATAATGGCCCTATTAGCTGCTTAACTCAGCCTTACATGGGAAGATTTTTTTTAAATCTCCTAAGCGTTTTTGGAAGGGGAGGATAACTCCATTGAGAGTTTGTCTGTGTGTGTTGGGAAGGGTTATTGTCGGGGGGGGGGGGGGGGGGGTGCTTGGCATGATTCAGACTGGGTGTGTAGATTTGGCCTTGCCTTTGCCTCAAAGAGGAGTGTGTGTAATTTATGTTACAGTGAACTCCCTTCCCCCCCTTCCCGTAAGTTTCTAAAATGCTTGTCCTCTTCTCCTCATCCCTGTCCTCAGCAACAGTACCACTCCAAAGTCGATGTTCTGATCGATGATGCTTTTACAGAAATGATTTCCACTCTCGTATCAAAGGTGAGTTGTACTCAATCTAGTCAAGGCCAGTGGAACATTCAGGGGGAATGTTTCTCACATGGATGCCTAGAACAGCAAACTGAGATGCCAATTCAGCTGTGTTTCTCTGTTTGTGTGGTTGTTGTTTTATTAGATTTTTATTGTTAGATTGCCACGTTGCTATCATATAATATTATTTATATCTGATCGATGAGCCTACCCAGTCACACCTGTCTTTATTTATTTATTTGTTTGTTTATTTTTAGGTTTGCTTTTGATTTGGTGCAGCAAGCATGGAGCACACACAGTCAATGGCCCTTTAATGTTTTTTGATTGTAACAATAAAAGAAAAAAAATATATAGAACATGAACAAAACATTTGAAAAGGGCTAAACAAAGGCTCTCAGACATGAAGCCCATCCTCTTTTACAAATGGAATACTAACTATTCTGACTTTCTGTTCCTTTGGCAGTTTGCCGTGGTTTTGGATGGCGTCCTCGCCAAGCTCTCGAGATACGACGAAGGGACATTCTTTTCTTCAATCCTCTCTTTCACGGTAAGTAGCCTTGTTTTTTTGTTGCTGACAGGAGAAGGCTGAGACAGTCCATTCACAGATGATAAAAGCAATGTGGCATTTTGTTGAAACCAGATCTGCATAGTTGAACTGTTGCTTGCTTCTTTTGGGGTTTTTTCCCCGCACTCAAAGGTGAAAGCGGCTGCCAAGTATGTGGATGTCCCTGTGAGTATAAGTGTGTTTCTTCCAGTTCTGAAAGAAGCATACATATATAAATACAAATAAATCCTGAGCTTGTTTATATTCAAGTAACCTATTCATTCATTTATCCAGCCATGTTTTTTAAACACATTTGCAGTAGAGTTGCTTTCAATCTATGTTGCATTTGTCTGGCTCGTTGTCAATGTTAAATGTGGGTGAAAGATTGAAGAAATATCACATTTGGATACAAAGCTACCCTGGTATCAAGTGCAGTGTGTCAAGAACGCAGAGGCCAATTACTTGAACTTGTTTTCAGATTCACAGAGATGTGGGTAGGCAGTAGGCTGCCGTTCATCTGCTCAGAGAGCCTAATGAGAGAAATGCACATGACAGTGGCCAGAGACTCTACTTTGACTATTAAAAAGATCATGAAATCATTGGAAAGAAACACATTTAATTGCTCAAGAAGATCGGCAACATAGTGCTTTTCCGTCTCGGTATATAGACCTTATATATAAGTGTAGCGTTCCAACTGTCTAGCATGACTGAGGTAGTCGTGTATTGTTGAGGAGGAGGAGCAGTAGCCCAGGGTAACAATCACATACAAGCACTTTTTTTTTTTTTTATCCTTCTGTCTACTGGCCCCAACCTAGGCATGGAGGCCAGATATAGAAATGTCCGGGAAATCTTGTTATTTAAGGGAATGGGATAGGTACTTCATTTTAAGATGAGTGTTGGACATAGCAGCGCTACCCTGAAACCACACGACCCCTACACTTCTAACCTTGTTTGTCCTCATCTCACCTTCCCATCCTTCCAGTCTCTCCTTCAGCAGACGTTGGCCTGAATATCAGAGTACTGCTCCTCCTCCCCTCCCCCAACCACTCCTCCACCTCCTCCCCCCCCCCCCCCCTCCCGCCCTCTCCTCTTCTTCACCTGAAATTATAATGTAACCTCCACCTTGTGCTTTTGTGCAACGGGAACCAAAATCTTCTAAGCCCCTCTTACAGGTGGGATAAAGACGTGGGGGGAGTGAGCTGGTCTGTGTAGCTGTGGCCTTCAGCAGGAAGCTCTTCAAAGACCTTGTCACGAAAGTTCAGGATCTTTCCCTCCCTTCTTTGTGAGGGCTGCCGTTCAAGAGCCTGGGTGTTGGCAGGGTGCCCTTGTGGTTCTCACACACTCGAAGCAACACGACACACGCAACACGACACACACACACGACACACACACACATCCCAGACACACACACACGTGCTAGAAACACGCACACAGAAACCAGAAACACACACACCAGACATATACACACACGCGCCAGGATCAGACACACTAGAAACATACTCACACAGATCAGAAAAACACCTCTGATAGCACACACACACATTCACACGCCCGAGACACACACAGCCAGACATACAGTTAGGTCCATAAATATTTGGACATTGACACAATTTTCATCATTTTGGCTCTGTATACCACCACAATGGATTTGAAATGAAACAATCAAGATGTCCTTTAAGTGCAGACTTTCAGCTTTAATTTCAGGGTATTTACATCCAAATCAGGTGAACGGTGTAGGAATTACAATACATTTTATATGTGGCCCCCCCCTTTTTAAGGGACCAAAAGTAATTGGACAATTGGCTGCTCAGCTGTTCCATGGCCAGGTGTATGTTATTCCCTCATGGGAGTTCGTTATTTCATTGACAAGGAGCAGATAAAAGGTCTAGAGTTAATTTCAAGTATGGTATTTGTGTTTGGAATCTGTTGCTGTCAACTCTCAATATGAAGTCCAAAGAGCTGTCACCATCAGTGAAGCAAGCCATCGTTAGGCTGAAAAATCAAAACAAACCTATCAGAGAGATAGCAAAAACATTAGGTATGGCCAAATCAACTGTTTGGTACATTCTTAAAAAGAAAGAACGCACTGGTGAGCTCAGCAACACCAAAAGACCCGGAAGACCACGGAAAACAACTGTGGTGGATGACAGAAGAATTCTTTCCCTGGTGAAGAAAAACCCCTTCACAACAGTTGGCCAGATCAAGAACACTCTCCAGGAGGTAGGCGTATCTGTGTCAAAGTCAATAATTAAGAGAAGACTTCACCAGAGTAAATACAGAGGGTCACCACAAGATGTAAACCATTGGTGAGTCTCAAAAACAGGAAGACCAGATTAGAGTTTGCCAAAAAACATCTAAAAGAGCCTGTACAGTTCTGGAACAACATCCTATGGACAGATGAGACCAAGATCAACTTGTACCAGAATGATGGGAAGAGAAGAGTATGGAGAAGGGAAGGAACTGCTCATGATCCAAAGCATACCACCTCATCAGTGAAGCATGGTGGAGGTAGTGTTATGGCGTGGGCATGTATGGCTGCCAATGGAACTGGTTCCCTTGTATTTATCGATGATGTGACTGCTGACAAAAGCAGTAGGATGAATTCTGAAGTGTTTCTGGCAATATTATCTGCTCAGATTCAGCCAAATGCTTCAGAACTCATAGGACGCTTCACAGTGCAGATGGACAATGACCCAAAGCATACTGCGAAAGCAACCAAAGAGTTTTTTAAGGCAAAGAAGTGGAATGTTCTGCAATGGCCAAGTCAATCACCTGACCTAAATCCAATTGAGCATGCATTTCACTTGCTAAAGACAAAACTGAAGGGAAAATGCCCCAAGAACAAGCAGGAACTGAAGACAGTTGC